>NC_135706.1:16513298-16587404 GCF_964276395.1 Gasterosteus aculeatus
AGTCATTACATTGATCCGTCAGAGAACATGAAGGGTTTACACGGTCAAGAAGAAGAAGTGACCATTACAATAATTACTATTCCTGTAACACGGGTTGCTGCACCTTTGTAGGAAAAATGCATAAAACATTTACAGACAGCTTTTATAATTATTATTTATTTATTGTTGCTGAATGTTTAAAATTGAAATCAGATATCTGTGTGTATTATATTTCACAATTGATTAGCTGTAAAAACGTGGACAACAAGTGTGTGTGTCTCCCTGCAGAGGTTTGCCTCATCATGAAGAGCCTGAACAAGTTCTCCTCTCCGGAGAACAAGCTGGACCACCTGGTCAGGAAGTACGCTGAAGTGGTGGGTTCCTCCTCTGGAGACACAGACAAGCTGGACTCCAGGGAGGGTTGTCTTCTCACCACGCCTGTGTGTGTGTCTGTGTGTGTCTGTGTGTGTCTGTGTGTGTGTGTGTCTGTGTGTGTGTCTGTGTGTGTGTCTGTGTGTGCGTGTGTGTGTGTGTGTGTGTGTGTGTGTGTCTGTGTGTGTGTCTGTGTGTGTGTCTGTGTGTGTGTGTGTCTGTGTGTGTGTCTGTGTGTGTGTCTGTGTGTGCGTGCAGGAGGCGCAGCGGCGCAGCGACCAGAGGAAGCTGTGCGTCCTGCAGAAGAAGATGGCCGCCCTGACGGAGGAGCGCCGCGTGCTGACGGAGGAGCGGCGCAGCGGCATCGGCGCTCGGAGCAAACTGGAGTCGCTGTGCCGCGAGTTACAGGAACACCACGAGGTCCTGAGGGTGCGTTGCCGTGGAAACCAGACCGCAAACATACCTGATGGAACAGTGAGAGAACGTGAAAGAGCTCCCTGCCCCTCACTCCGCCCCTCCCTCCGCCCCACTCCCTCTGCCCCTCCCTCTGCCCCTCCCTCTGCCCCTCCTTCTGCCCCTCCCTCTGCCCCTCCCTCCGCCCCACTCCCCTCTGCCCCTCCCTCCGCCCCACTCCCTCTGCCCCTCCCTCTGCCCCTCCCTCCGCCCCACTCCCTCTGCCCCACTCCCTCTGCCCCTCTCCCTCTGCCCCTCCTTCTGCCCCTCCCTCTGCCCCTCCCTCCGCCCCACTCCCTCTGCCCCTCCCTCCGCCCCACTCCCTCTGCCCCTCTCTCTGCCCCCCCTCCGCCCCCTCCCTCCTCCTTCCCCTGCCCCTCCCTCTGCCCCTCCCTCCCGCCCCACTCCCTCTGCCCCTCTCTCTGCCCCTCCCTCCGCCCCTCCCTCCTCCTTCCCCTGCCCCTCCTTCTGCCCCTCCCTCTGCCCCTCCCTCCGCCCCACTCCCTCTGCCCCTCCCTCCGCCCCACTCCCTCTGCCCCTCCCTCTGCCCCTCCCTCCGCCCCACTCCCTCTGCCCCACTCCCTCTGCCCCTCTCCCTCTGCCCCTCCTTCTGCCCCTCCCTCTGCCCCTCCCTCCGCCCCACTCCCTCTGCCCCTCCCTCCGCCCCACTCCCTCTGCCCCTCTCTCTGCCCCCCCTCCGCCCCTCCCTCCTCCTTCCCCTGCCCCTCCCTCTGCCCCTCCCTCCGCCCCTCCCTCCTCCTTCCCCTGCCCCTCCCTCTGCCCCTCCCTCCGCCCCTCCCTCCGCCCCACTCCCTCTGCCCCTTCCTCCACCCCTCCATCTGCCCCCCCTCCCCATGCAGGAGGAGACCCTGCGGCGCTGCCGGGCCGACGAGGAGAAGAGGATGGAGATCACGGAGCACTTCCAGGCGATGCTGACGGAGATCCAGGCCCAGATCGAGCAGCACAGCGCCCGCAACGACAAGCTGTGCCACGAGAACAGCAGCCTGACAGACAAGCTGGAGGGCCTCATGAGCCAGTGCGAGATGAGGGAGGAGGTGAGGGGTCAGAGGTCGACGGGGCGGCCTCCATACTTGACTGGATGATCTTCATAACAGCTCTAGAGCTAATGACTGTAGTTAATACTGCATGTGATGTGATTTTGTATTAAAGCAATAAGGTACGAGACGTGGGTAGGATAAGATAAGCTAAGCTAAGCTAAGCTAGATGCTCTCCGTCCCTCTGCAGAGTTTGGAGAAGATCAACAAGCACCGCGAGCTGCAGCACAAGCTGACGGAGGCCAAGCTGCAGCAGGCCCACGCGCTGCTGAGCGAGGCCGCCGAGAAGCACAAGAGGGAGAAGGAATACGTGAGTCCCAACATATGTCAATCATTTCACATCAAACCTTCTGATTGGGTTCTCCATGTTTTAGAGACGTGTTTCCATCAGAACTCTCCTTTGCAGTAATAATAATATCATCCACACATAATACTTGATATGGGAGGATTCTTTAAACTATCAACACTATTTCTTTGATTATTACCATAATTAAAGCTCTCATTTTATGGTGATTCTTGGATCCGTTTTTTCATAATCGGACCTGTTGTTGTTTTATCACTTCATGAATGTAGCAGTTACTGTTAAACATCCTTCCAATAGATCACGAATCATTACGTTTAACTGACATTGTGATGACAGATTTTAGTGATGTTTTATTTCGCTGCTGTTTCAGTCTTTTACATCTTTTATCTTGATTTCTTTCCATTATATTTCATTAATAGATTTTAAAGCTAATTGTGTCTTTATTGATGCGAATAAGTGGTTGACTATTCCCAGATTGACTGTGTATTGTCTCTGTCGCCGTAGTTGCTTAGGGAGGCTATTGACAAAACTAAGAAATGCTACGCTATGAAGGAGCTGGAGCTGACCATGAAGAAGAAGGTAACGAAGGTCTCCGTCTGTCCCTTCTAACAGTTACTGGTTCAGGCTGCTGAGTGGAAACTGCAGACTCAGACACTCAGAGAACAGGGGGCAGTGATGCAGGCACAGGTGAATACTCTCGGCTAGCACACACCTGGTGGCAGCAGCCGGGGCCGAAGGGGCGGGCTTTAGAACCACTGGGGTCATGTGACACATCCATCTTGGAGAGTTTTTTCCATTTTTCTTTGTATTTTAAGTGTCCAGTTAAGGATGAATTGTTATTGTTATATTGTATTTCTTACATTTTTAATATATATTTTTCATTACCTCTGCAACCGCGTAATATAATGTTAAGCTATGAAGTTAATTTAAATGTTTGAGCCACTGAAAGCATTGAAAGAAGAACTAAACTCTGGTGTTTTCTGCTGTATGAAAATATCACAAACCCCCAAATGCTCCAGGTACAAAAACCCTCAAAAGACCAAACATTTTATAAAAGGATCCGGGTTTGTCTCCAGACCGAGAGACTCTCCGCTTAAATGTTTGACTTTGACCAAGTCAGTTTGTGCGCAAAGTACTTCAGGTATTCACAAATCGGATTGTTGCTTTCACCTCTCAAAGTAAAGAAAGTTCTGAAGGAGCAGACGAGCGTTTCATCTGCAGCTCGGTTTCAATTTCTAACTGAAAGTTATGACCAATGAAGCAGCAAATTCCCTTTTCTCCCTCGGTGAGGTTTGCTCTCAGCTGATGAGTGACATGTGACCCCTCAGGTGTCACACTGAGGGGTTGAATGACAGGTGTGACTCCTCATTACTCATTATCACGAATCACAACTTGTGCTGTCGTAATGTCGCTCATGATTACGGATCAATGGCGCCTAACGAAGGATCACGGGGAGCTGAATGTGGTCGTATTAACCTCCAGTTTCAGGTGTGGTTCAAACGTTTAACTGAGTTTCCCTGTTGTGTCGTGTGCGCGTGTGTTAACACAATGAACCAAAAAACTAGATTAATGATCTGCAAATGTTTCCAGGGACTGTGTAGGATGTGTTCTTCTGGCATGAGGGGTCGATGTTCTGCTTCAGTGTGACCATCTCGTCCACAGCTAAACCTCTACGCTCAGAAGTTTGACGAGTTTCAGGGGACGCTGGCCAAAAGCAACGAGATCTACGTCCGCTTCAAGAAGGAGATGGACAACGTAGGTTCTGAGGAGGGTTGTTGTGTTCTGATGGAAGCAGGTTGTCTTTTTAAACCCCTCCTCTTTTTAGATGTCGGAGAAGATGAAGAAGATGGAGAAAGAGTCGACTCTGTGGAGGACCAGGTTCGAGAACTGCAACAAGGCTCTGAATGACATGATGGAGGAGGTGCGTGCTCACAGTTTCTGCCGCTGAGCTGCTAACCTTCAGCCTTCGGTCTCATAATGTCTCCCTTTCTCTGCGTCTCATCTTCTCCGTCACACCAGAGAGCTGAGAAAAGCAAAGAGTACGACATTTTTGTCCTGAAGATTCAGAATCTGGAGAGGTTGTGTCACGCCCTGCAGAGCGAGAGGGTGATCCTCTACGAGAAAATCAAGGAAGTTCGCCAGACCAACTCCGACATCTCCGCAAAGGCCTTCAGAAGCACCAATGAAACCCCCAACCCAGAGGGGGCAAACGGAGCTGCCTCGCCGACCACCATGGACCTCCAGGACTTCCAGAAGGAGGAGTTGGTCCTCACGGAGGGCATGTCCCGTTTGAGGGAGGAGCAGGTGAAGCTGCAGGAGATCGCTGCCTCCCTGATGGCCACAACCAGCAACAACCACAAAGAGGACAACGCTGATGTAAACCCAGAAGAAGACTTGATGTCCTCTGCGTTTCTCCAGTTCCAAACCAAAACGCAGGTCATAGAGGAAGCGGTTTTGGTCCAGGCGCTAGACGTCAAATCAGAGGCTGCAGAAGGTCTCCCCGTCCAAGTCGAGGAGGATCCAAAGCCAGCCGGGTCCACACCGGTGGAGGAAACCTCTGAAATAATACCTGCAGACACGGTGAACGTTCCAACCCCAGTCCACGATGAAGAGGTTCACGCAGTCAAACCACGAGAGGAGATCCACCAGCAACCGGATGAACAAGCACCAACATCCAAGCTCAAAGAAGCCCAGATCAACCCCCCCACGGAGCCCAACCCGAAAGCTGCAGAGGCTGAGATCCCGGTCGAGGCTGGCGAGGTAAAACCAGTGATCCCTGTGGAGGACTGGGAGGTCCACGCTGAATCAGTGCAAGGACCGAATGCCGAGTCCTCCAAGAAGCAAACGCCAAAGAAGAAGAAGAAGAGGAACGGCAAGAATGCCAGCTAAAGTGGAGGTGTGTGTGGTGACAGTGTGGTGGTGTGTGTGTGTGTAAATCTTTAGTTGGTCCCAACTGGTTTAGTATTTTTGTCCCTTTTCTAAAGATTCAATCTACCAAAACAAAAGCCTGTTGGTGGAACATTAAAATCTCTTCGACATGAAATCATTCGATGGCAATAAAGTCATTTTCTGACAACACTTGCTTGCTCGCTTGTTATTATTTTAAACTATTTGTCTGAAATCTTGCATCACAATCACAAGATCTTGTGCCGTGCAGACACATGTTTCTGTTTGAGGTTCCTTGGCTGCTCACACAACAGCTTCGTATTTACTTTAATAAGCATTATTTTGTTCACTTTGTTGGAACAATATAAGTCAGTAAAACACGAAACTTTTCCTTCTTATTGTAAATCATCATGAGACTAATGAGGAGAAACTGGAGGTTCTCCACACAAACCTTCACATGGAGTATTCGATACCTTGTGTGATAATAATGCTCGACGAGGTCACCAACCTCTCTAGAAGTCGCCAACCCGTCAGCATCAACGGAATCAGACCTTCACTGCAAACATGCTGAGGACAAAACACGGTGTCCTCACCCTTCAAGGATGTCCTCGTCTCCAGCTCTGAATCTGTCTGGTCCTCACAAAGGTCGGTAAACAAGGAGACACACACAGATATTACAGAGCTACCCGGTTTGTTCCACAACCAAAAGGTCACGAGCGTAAACGTTACATTATCATGACAGTAAGGGGAATTTATCTGTAATGATAAAGAGCAACAGCGTCTCCTCTAGATGGCGGCAAGGATTCTTCGCCTGTTCCTCATGTTCACAACCATCTGTCCTCCACTAGATGGAAACAGTGTTCTTCATATCACGTCTGTACTCATGAAACATGGGATTTAAGGCTCCTTTTTATTCACACATTGATCAGTTCATAAAGCTGATTCTGATACGGAGGTTTAATGTACTTTTGTCCCTTATGGTTGGTCTGTAACTAATAACCGCTACATCAGCAGATAGCGACGCAGTTTGTATATGTGCTCAAAACCAAAAAGTCTCAAATTTAATGCACTATTTTCTGTAAATAGTTTTTCTATTATTATTTTTCTTGTTTAACTACTATTTTCTGTCAATCTGACATTTAATCGAGACTTAGAGATTCAATAAATGCTCTTTGATCAGACATTTATAATTTGCTAAACAGTTAATCTTTGTAACACGACTTATCTAAATGTGCATAACTTAGTATACCGGCTTCAATCCACATGTAGAAAACTATTATTATTATTAATGTTGTATTACTAGAATTAACAAATGTTCATTCCGAGCCATCGATATGGTTTAATTGAACTCATTAGCAGGGTTAAAGGTCAGGCTTAGCTTTAGAGTCTAGCTCAGCTGAACGTGGGTTCATGGTCGCCCTCTGACACACTCCACTGGGTTTCTCTCTGAATGCTCCTTTCTGTCTGTTAGAAATCACCTCCAACAGCCTTCTGGACAAAATATCCTCACCCCACCAAACGGTGGCCGCCTCAGCGAGCGCACGGAGGAGGAGAGTTCCACACGAGCAGAGCGTTGCTTCCATGAGCTCCATCCTTTAAATCCTGTGAGCGGAGCGTTCTGAGCGATTAGCTCTCATTTCACCTCTGTCACATCCACGTTTCTGTCTGACAGCGTCTCCTCATCCGCCTGAGCCGTGTGTGAGGGAGCTCCTGTCCTTCTATCCTTGTGAGGACTTTTGGGCGTAATGTGACATTACGTTCCAAGATCATTCCTTTTAGTTTTTAAAGACACGTCGTCGGTGGCAGCATTCATTTCAGACACTGTGATGCTAAGCACAGCTTAGGCATGAAGGACTTCCCAGACAACATTTATGTGACCCATTCTCCCTTCAGTAGCTCCATGCTTCTATGATGTTTAGTCAGGCTGTTGCTATATGAATACAATGTTCTTTCAAAATAAACCTCCATGTTCACAGGAATATTTCAGCTGCAAATATTATGTCGAAGAATGTTATTTCAATACAAACTTTTGACCGTTTTTTTCACCTTATATATTTGGACTTTTTGTTCAAATTATGTTTTGACCCAATTTCTAGACTAGAATTATTTTGAATGTCTTTTAAGACATTTTTCAACCTTACATATTTTAAATATTTTTTTCAAATTATATTTTGACCCAATATTTTTATTATTTTTATCACATTACATTTTTGGACATATATTATTATTTTTTTGTCTGTTCTAAAAAAATATCTTTTTATTTTTATTTCCATGACATTTCTAGACACAACTTATTCTGACAGCTTTTAAAAACATGTTTTGACGTTCTATATTACTTTCTATCTCTTGACTTGACTTTTTTCAAATTATATTTCAACCCAATATTTTGTCTTTTTTCTCATTTCTAAATACAACACTTTTTATAAAACGTTTTTCAAAATATTTTTCAACTTTAGATATTTTGACATTCTTTTTTCAAAATATTTTTTGACCAAATATTTTTGTCTTATTTCCCATCACAATCGACACAATGTATTTTGACTGTTTTTCTAAATATTCTTCCATTTTAGATATTTTGACTTTCTTTTTCAAAAAAAAATGTTTACCTTATACTTTCCAACTTTTTCTCTCGGGACATTTTTCCTCCTTTTTGACTTTCAAAATATTTTTTGACCCAATTATTTTGTCATTTCTTCCATTGCATTATTAGACAAAACTTATTTGAACTAAAAATGGTTGACTTTCTATTCTATTGTATTTTTTGACTTGCCGGCAGCAGCATCCTCTTCAGTCATTTCCGATTCTCTCCCCCACACTTTGTTTGCTTGTGGTCATTTGAAGCGTCCTCTGTGTGTTTTCTATCGTTTGATAGTGTTTCTGTGCAGATGAAGCCAACGAGCCTCTTTGCATTAAGTTCACCATTACTCTTCTTCTCTGAGCGCTCACGGCGCCTCGTGGCGACAGGAAGCGTCTTTGAAGTGAGATGTTTCTCTGTTTCAGCTTCCAGCTCTTTAATCTCATGAAACACTCTTGTTCATAAACAACACGACTCACGAGAGGTTTCTGTGGCCGATATGACGAGTGAAAATGTCCACCTCTACATGTACATGTATGTGCTTCATGCTGCTTTTAAATAACATTTGATCCAAGTTCAGGGAGAAATAACTCGTCCCTATGGGCAGCCTGATGGACAGCCGTGTGCAGGTGTGTGTTGTGTGTCTGTTGTGTGTGTGTTTGTGCTGCAGTGAGCGTTTGAAGGACACACCTCAAAAAAGATCAGATCACACAGAGAAATGAGGGTTTCTCCGTTTTGTAATTTCATGTCTGGCAACATTTGAAAAAACACTGAAAAAACACTGTCAAAGAACATGTTTGTGTTGATGAAATGATCGAGGCTCCTGTGAACACGGGACGCCGATGACATCATGATGGTGAAATATCACACACGTGTGCTGACATGTGTGTGTGTGTGTGTGTGTGTGTGTGTGTGTGTGTGGAGTCCAGTTGTGAGGACCAAAGTTGGACGTGGAAAGGACATTTCAGTAAAGTGTCACATTTAACTGCTGTTGTATTCACGTTAGCAGATTAGCACGTTAGCACGTTAGCATACCAAAAGGTTCCCTTTAAAATTGTTCCGACAAGCGGCTCATCGATGTGTTACATTTATTCATTTGTTGTCCCAAAGCTTTGGTCTTAAAGTTTCAGCCCCGATGATAAAAGTACATGAACGCTATGAATGAAAAGAAAAGCATAAACATTTGTAAATCAGCATCTTTAATCACATCTTTTGGTACAGTTTCCTGTTTTATTTTGCAATACTGCCAAAGATGTCGCCTCCAGAAGACGGCAACGGCCTTTGAGTGTCGATGTAAGCAGGCAGAGCTTCAGCAGACGCACCCGCTGGGAACGATGAGGTTAAATACAGTCAAAGGCTTCATCACTGGAGAACAAGTTCAATAATGCAGGGAAGGATTTATTGATTCATACACGCGTGTCATTTAGGCCTTTAGGTTTCATTACAGTGTTTCCATGTGTTGGTTCATTTGTCCAAACAGTAGAAATGATACTTTTAAGATTTAAATAAATATAAATGTACAGTTTCCTGACACCAGACTGAATTAATGGCTTCATGTTACACAAAACAACAACAACATCAAATGCAGAACAAACACAAACGTTCTGCATTTCAATCAACTTTACTTCTTCTGCAAGTCCAACAGTGGTTTTCTCTTTGCATTCGTTCTAAACCGTATTAATTGTAGGGAAGGTTTGAGTTGATTGAGCGCTTTATTCTCAGGTAGAACTTGTCTGTAGACTTTTCAGTGTACTCGCATGATGCGTCTCAATAACTGGTTCTCTTCAGGAAACATGGAAACAAATGAAGTGTAACATTAAGCTCGATCCTGTTTGGTGTGTTTTGGTAGATTGAAGCGCTCATGTGACGCGTAATTAACTAATCTGGATTTAATCTCTTTATGTGTCTGTCTATAATTTACAGAATAATCCGTGGAACGAGGGACGTTTTAGTTGGAAACACATTCGTGCGTTTTCCCCTGTGGTCGTTCACACGTTGGGATCGGCCTGCTGACTCGTCGTCACCCAAACAGCACCCGACTGAAACAAGGGATCCGCCGCCGCTACGGGCGACATCAGCTCCTCTGTGGCGTCAAATGAAGTTCAGGTGACTGTGAGAAAGGAAAATCAATACTGATCAATATCACCGCTGGACAGCTCATCTCAAGACGCCTGCAGCTCGTCCCGTGTTTGATCGATGTCTCCAGATGTGAGTGAGATCCAGTCGGACGGCGCTGCTTGCTGGAGGAAATAGTATTTGTGCGGTGTAGTTATTGTACTCTCTGTTGTACTTGTGTTGGAAGGTCTACCACTGAAACAGATTTAGCAACATTTTCAAGAATAATTCCTCTTTCATGTCATGTTTCGTAAAGTATAGAGATGAAGAAGTGATCAATATAAATATCCAGATGTTTACTGAGCCAGAATCAATTTGGCAAAACTGTCTCGTCAAACGTAAAGAATACCATTTCCACAAAACGACTCTTCAACCCCCCCGAGACGGAGCCAGCATTATGAATGCTAAGCTATGCTAACGTGACAATAAGTGTCCCCAAGGCAGCGTTCAGAAGGAAAAAAGGATAAAATACCTCCTTGATGTATGATGAGAACATCTGTCTCAACATGAAACCACGTTATCAGTATTTCGTTACGAGTGAAAACAGACACTTACTGGGACTTTGACATGAGAGACATGAACGGAGACATAATGGAGACATGAGGGGAGACATGAATGGAGACATGATGGAGACATGAACGGAGACATGAATGGAGACATGAAGGAGACATGAAGGGAGACATGATGGAGACATGAATGGAGACATGATGGAGACATGAAGGGAGACATGATGGAGACATGAACGGAGACATGATGGAGACATGAACGGAGACATGATGGAGAAATGAACAGAGACACTACGGAGACATGGTGGAGACATGAACGGAGACATGATGGAGACATGAACGGAGACATGATGGAGACATGATGGAGACATGATGGAGACATGAACGGAGACATGATGGAGACATGAACGGAGACATGATGAGACATGAACGGAGACATGATGGAGAAATGAACAGAGACACTACGGAGACATGGTGGAGACATGATGGAGACATGAACGGAGACATGAATGGAGACATGAAGGAGACATGAAGGGAGACATGATGGAGACATGAATGGAGACATGATGGAGACATGAAGGGAGACATGATGGAGACATGAACGGAGACATGATGGAGACATGAACGGAGACATGATGGAGAAATGAACAGAGACACTACGGAGACATGGTGGAGACATGAACGGAGACATGATGGAGACATGATGGAGACATGAACGGAGACATGATGGAGACATGATGGAGACATGATGAGACATGAACGGAGACATGATGGAGAAATGAACAGAGACACTACGGAGACATGGTGGAGACATGATGGAGACATGACGGAGACATGAAGGGAGAATCGGCAGCAGACCTCCGGACAGCGGAGACGAGCGTCCGTCAGCATTTCGTAACCAGCGCATGCTGTTTATTCACACCAGCCAATCAGAAACAAGCATTCGCTTTGCCTCAGTTCGCACAAGATGCACTTTTTTCAATCGGCGCAGACTGAATCATCCTCCCACCGGACGCCACGGGGACAGGCAGCTTCTCGCCAAAACTCCAAATCCTGTTTTTCTCCCCCAGGAACCAAAACAGGACTTCCTGTCCCCTGAGTCCTCGTTGCTCTTCAAGCGTCGCGTGATTGAATTTGACTGTCAGAAGAGCCGCGTTCACAAATCCCCTTCTTCTTCGTGTTCTCGTTCCCTCACGTCTTCTTGTGTCCAGGTCTCTGCTCCTACGGACTCTGCTGCTCCATGTGGTCCATCAGAGGGTCTTTCTTGGCAAACTGCAGGTGTCTGATGGACCTCCACACCCCGACGTAGCTGTCGCTGGCCGACGGACCGGAGGTGGTGTTCTGCCTGTGGAGGTGCTCCCTCTGCATCTCCAGCGCCTCCTTCTCCGTCATTACTCGGGAGTCAGCGCCCGCCTCCCCGCCCTCCGTCCACGCCGCTCCCTCCGTCTCCGCCCGTCCCGGGTCAGACCCGTTCAGACCCGGTTTGTCTCCGTGAGGCTCGCCGGGCGGCGCTCCGTCCTTCTCGGCCTCCTCCAGGTCCTCGTACAGGCTCTTCTTCCTCGTCTCAAAGTACTTGACCACGCAGTAGGTGACGGAGCCGACGGTGTTGACGGCCACGCCGCCGATGAACAGCCGCGTGGGCGAGACGTCGCTGAACGCCAGCATGCCGACGGTGATGGTGGCGATGCTCTTC
This sequence comes from Gasterosteus aculeatus, assembly GCF_964276395.1. Taxonomy (NCBI): domain Eukaryota; kingdom Metazoa; phylum Chordata; class Actinopteri; order Perciformes; family Gasterosteidae; genus Gasterosteus; species Gasterosteus aculeatus. Next base: position 16,525,237 of record NC_135706.1, read on the forward strand.
ACCACGCCCACGAAGCTGGTGGTGACGGCGGAGTTGATGTAGGTGCAGTGCAGCGTGGTGAAGTTCATGGCGCAGCCGATGAAGACACAGGAGACGAAGATGACGGTGATGTGAGGGTCCTTCCAGCCCTCGTACGACCACATGTTGACGGTGTCCAGGGAGATGAGGGAGCACACGAGAAGCACCTGAGAGAGACGGACGGTCAGAGGACGCAGAAAGGCAGAGACAGAGAAGGACAGAGACGGCGACAGGAAGCAATGATATAATAATAATAATATTAATCAGACAAGAAAACGCCAAAGAGTCCGAAAGCATCGAGGTAAAACCAAACCCGCCCCCCCTCGCGCCGGCCTTACCGGGGAGGCCATGACGGCGATGGCGTACTGCGCGGTGAGGGGTCCGTGCTCGCTGTCCAGACTGGTCTTCTGAATCAGCACCAGGTAGGAGGCGTGGATGATGACCGCCAGCACGCCGGTGACGTAACCAAAGGGATCGCCAGTCAGATCACCGGCGCCTGGGGGGGAAACCCAATGTTCATCCGTGTCCCTCCCAGCTGACATCTGTCAAATGATCGCGCGTCGCTACATTCAGGCTAACACGGAAGCTAATGCTAACGTTCCCCACGGTACAGAATGAAGCAGTGGGAAGAAACATTTGGATTACGTTTTATTTTACACCAAGAAGAAAGACGTTAGAGTCCTGATGGGAAGCAAAGTCAACGCATTGTGTGTCTTCTTTGTGTCTTTCCCTTCATTTGGGGTAGTTGGTACTTGTTTTAAGCTCATTACGGATTGATGTCACTTCCTTTCGTGTATTTAGACCAACACAGGTAAGTCAGGACCCTCCTACAGCGGCCGGGGGGATTCTGTTGGCTGCTGCTTCACAATTAGACGCACGCTGTCCCTTTCAAGGTCCCTTTCAAGGTCTTAAAGGTTGTGGCCGTGGTTGACAGGAAATAGAAGTGTGTCACTCCCCGTGTTGATGATTGAGGTGTAATGATGCAGACACGGTGTTAAAGATGCTTTTCAAGTTTTGTGTGTGTTTATGACTTCAGCATCATTAACAATGAAGAATAAAATGTGTCAATGGGAAAGATGATTAAAGGGTCTTTAAAGGACCGAAATCAATATTAGCTGTTAAACAGCTGAGGAAACGCTGTCTAACTGGGATATTGTATTACATTATTAAATAGAATATATAGCAAGAACTATAAGCTTTTATTGTCTCACATTCTGTATGAAGAACAATAAAACTTTACGGCCCTCTGAACTTTGGTCCTCATCTGTCTACCAACACCCATCTAACTCTGGACCTTTGTGAGGAGTGTAGGAGGAAGAACGATGCCACAAATCTCTGGTTCTGCTGCATTCATTTCAACAAGGAACAGACAAAAGCATCAGAATCTATCGGCGAAAAGGCAAATATCTGGCGGTGGCTTGGTGCCGTTCAGTCGTCCTCTGCTCGGCTGAGCGAGGCGTCAATGTGCTGCCTTTTTACCGGCCAGCGCGGCTCCACCGGTGGTGATGATCACGGCAATCACCACGCCGACGGACGGCCCGCCGTTCCTCAGCACGCACACGCCGATGCTGAGTGTGAAGAGCGGCAGGCAGCGCTTGAACACGACGTACATGGGAAGACTGAGGCCGCGCAGGGACCACATGGTGAGGGTGGACTGCAGCGTGGACAGGATGCACACCGGGCCGAACTCCTGCAGAGGACGCAGAACGTGAGGATGATCGGAACCACAACCAACGCTGACAGGTTTCAACTCACAGACGCAATAAGTCCCCACAAGGTGCACAATCAAACACACACACACACACACACTGTGTGAGACTCAACAACATGGGAAGGAAAATAACTCCTGGATTCACCCAACAACTTCAATCAGAGCCGTCGATATTGTTCGTAGTGGGTTAATTAGTCAATTATGAATGAATCGCTAACAGCGACTTACTGTTTTTATCAATAAGCACAGAATATTCATCCTGATTCTTTAATCGTTTTCAGTCACATTTATAGCTGCCGTAGAGATTCTGTCGATAAAGTTAATCAATGGTTTCATTCAATCAGCGACCCGTCAGCATGTCAATCATCATGTCCATCGATCAATCAGTTTGACCACAGTGCAGTTTTTCACTGTTCTGCTCAATAAATATCAATCATACAAACTGGTTGGTGATCTGTTTTTATTCTCTGCACATTTTGATGGTTTTACTGCAGCTTGATGGAATAAACTGTAACAATCCAACAGAATGAAGATACTTGTACACATAGAGATTATTTCGTCTTTTAATTCATTATTAAGTTGAGTTATTTTGGTTTTATTGGGAGATCAGAGAGTGTGTGTGTGTGTGTGTGTGTGTATATATATATATATACACACACACACACACACACACTATCTATATATATATATATCTATATATATATATATACACACACACACACACACTATCTATATATATATACACACACACAAACACACACACACACACACATATATAAGTTACCTTGCAGAGCTGCAGGCTGAACGGGGGGACCCCGACCCTCCCCCCCCGCCGCAGGACCTCCAGAGTGAGCGCCGCGGTGCTGCTGGTCAGCAGCTGGATGAGCGTCAGGTAGTTGAAGTGATAGTTACTGATGAGGAACTTCAGCAGGATGTTGAGGGATCCGGAGAAGACGCCGTGCGCCACGGCCACGCCGATCCCCAGGAAGCGGCTCCTGAACACGTCCATGGCGGTGCCGATGGGGAGAAAGTCATGCAGGGGACGGGAGGACGGAGAGAGGGGGGGGGGGGGGGGGGGGTTACGCACCGGACTAACTGCAGGAACCTGAGATGCAAAAGGGGGGCCGCGGGAGGTCCGGGTCGGTCCGGTCTCCTTAAAGTCCTACTGGTTTCCACTCATCTGGGTTCTTCATTAGGGACTTTGCTCTCTGCGCGTCTGCTCCTCAGAGACCAAAGAGAGGAGGAGGAGGAGGAGGAGGAGGAGGAGGAGGAGATGGAGGAGGAGATGGAGTAGGAGGAGGAGAAGTCCAGTAGCGGGGAGCTCGTCCTCATGGCACCCACTGCCCAATATGACATTCTGCCGCAGAGCTTCTTGGCAGTGGACCCGTGAAAGGGGCGGGACTTTAGGGGCGGGGTTGAGGCGGGGCGTTATGGGGGCGGGGTCGTGGGAGGGAGGGGCGTTGGGAGGGAGGGGGTGTGGGACTGTCTCCGTTTAATCAATCAACCAAAAGCTGTCATATATATATAAATATATATAATATATATAAATATATATTAAAAAAACACAACACCGTTGTTTTATGGTGAAATTGTATAAAATAAAAAGTGGATTTTCTAACAGTGACAGAATCATTTTTACAGGTTCATAAACTCAAGAACAAATTAAGAAATACAAATAACAAAATATATGTCATGAAAAGAAAAGGAAGGAATGAGACAGCTTGATTATTTAATTATTCTCTGAATTTAAACTTCAAACTGCTTGTTGACTAAAAGAGTGAATATGTTAATTAACCCTATAATTCATAAAGTAAACCATGAAACCTGCAGATGACACACAGAACCACCAGCTGACCTCAGATCTGCGTTCACAGAAACATCCACAGAGGGAAATGATTCATTTCTATTCTCTCAGCGGAATCTAGTTCACCTCAAATCTGCGACAGATAAAAGGATTAATATGATGGAATTAATCAGAAAATGAAAAGAACAGATCATCAGTTTTTTAGCACTAAGATGAGAACATGAATGTAGAATATATATATATATAATCAATTAATCAAACGGTTTAAAAATTATGTAGAAATCAAGATAGAAATCAAAGTGAAAATTAATCAAATCAAAACCGTTTAACAGTAGAAAGTGACTGGAGAAGCTGTGACGAGGATGTAAACAATTTAAATTAATAATGCTACATTTGTTTATATTTAGACACAACGTGTCAGAGGGAGGAAGATATTTATCTCTGGTGAAGTCACAGAATACAGAACCCCTCCACTGGGACGCAGCCAACAAATACATCTAAATGTTTGGATGTCGGCCATCTTTTCCGATTGTCTGCCCCCCTCCTCCTCCTTCTTCTCCTCCTCACGAGGAGCAGAGACAACCCCCCTCACTCATAACAGGCGTGGAAATGACTTGGACGATGTATTTAATTGAAATACTTCATCAGGAAATCAGCTTGCAGCTCCAGGAGCAAAACGATCCGGCCTTATCGAGCTCTGACCACTCGCTGCCAATTAAACTGCTGGGGGGCCGGGGGGGGGATTTACAACACAAATGCACGCATCCATTGTTCCGCAAACTACAGCTCATACAGATTAGTCAGAGTCATTTCCAATATGCATTTTCTGAATTAATGTGAAGAGAACAGTCACTGGCTAGAAGAGGTTCATTTGTTCTGATCGGTCACATTTCTGCACAGAATGTGCATGCAGTTAAAGACACATTTCAACATGTGCAGTTAAAGCTGTTGTATTTAAACACATGTCTGCACATGTGCAGTTAAAGCTGTTGTATTTAAACACATTTCTGCACATGTGCAGTTAAAGCTGTTGTATTTAAACACATTTCTGCACATGTGCAGTTAAAGCTGTTGTATTTAAACATATTTCTGTTGAATGTGATCTCACAGCTTTTAGATCAGTTATTTTGTGCATTTTTCATTAAACATACCAAAATAAATAAACACCATATTTTTGTAGATATAACATATTTTGCATTTGATTAAATAGTTGAATAGTAATAAATCAACTGATTATAAATCAAAATCAAATATTATTTTACAGCAGGTTTTTTGTCTGAATGAGGAATAAATAATTATTTTTGAAAAAAAATTCTTTGAGGTTTGTGTCAAAAGAAAAATATTCTTTCAGAAAATAAGAATTAAGAAAAATAACCACTTTCTTTAATCATCAAACAAATATATGTAAGTTCCATATTCATCGAGGTTTGTCTCATAATCCTTCAATGGTAGAAAAACATCATCTGTAAAGTTCATAATTACGTTTTAAGAGCAGAAGAGAGATGGAGAAGAAAAAGAGGAGCAGGAGGAGGAGCAGGAGCAGGAGGAGGAGGAGGAGGAGGAGGAGGTGGAGGAGCGTCGTGGAGTACTCGTCTTTAATGTTCTTCTAGCAGAGCGAGTCGGGTTCTCCTGCAGAGGAAACCTTCACGCATCATCACCACGGGGAGCTGTGATTGGCTGCAGCGAGGAAGAGTGGGAGGTCCATACAGCAGCATCATCGGACGGGACATTGCACATCTGGGATGATGGAGGAGGGGTGGCCAAAAAAATAGAAACACTTCCAGCCCATACATACTTTGAGGTTGTGGATTGATCGCTTAAAGCTCCATTGATCAATACGTTTTCATATCAATGAGAGACAAACAGCTTCTCAGGGAGGTGTTGTTCTCTTTACCACCACATCTGTATGATTGTTTTAGTTACTTCGCAAGATTCTAGTTATTAAAAGGAAATGTAATCAATAACCAATGACGTATTATCGTGGATGAAGATACTCATGGATAGATAAACTATATCAGCTCCACCTTTAACTTCTACACTCCAGTATCATTTTCACTGGAAAACAATATTAATAATAATGTTTTACAACTTAAAATATTGGGTCACTTGGTTTAACATGCGTGCGCTTCAGTCGGGTCTTTGAAAATCTACCAAATTAATCTGGAATTGCCGCCTTTTCCTTTAAAAAAGTGATTTAAATTTAAATTATCAAAACATCTTTGAAGGTAAAAACAAATATCTCAGATATGAAAAGTATGTGATATTTGCATATTTATTAAAAGGCACAAATACAAACCATTGATGACTTTTCACCGGTGAGGTCAGTCACAGGACATTTTAAAACGCAGCATCAGCGGTGATGATGGATCAACGTCCTCATTTACATAATTCAGTCACCCAAAGGTCCATCAAACATTTCTAACTTGTTTCAGATCAGATTTAACGTACTGGAACTTTCCCCAAAGCTGGTGAGGTGTGTGTGTGTGTGTGTGTGTGTGTAGCACGTTGTGGGGACCTCCATAGATGGACAACGCAATGTAGATCTCATGGTTTAAAGTTGTCGTTAGAGGTGAGCGGTAACACTGTAGCAGTGAAGGTTACATCATCGCGCTCATTTCATCGTTTTGTGTTTTTTCTTCTCTGGTTTGTAAAAGACATCGTGAGAACTTGTGTGTTTGATCTACGATGCTCTATTGTGTGACCCAACAGACAAACAGGCAGGTGTGTAGATCTTCACCGTCTCATCCCAGGAACAGTCCACCACCTGCAACAAAGAAACGATCAGCAACAAGACGAGGTCGAAGCTAAAGAGCTGGTAACCTTCTTCAGAAAGATTTATGTTTGTGGAAATGATCTAAACGTCTGTTAAATAACGACATACATCAATCTGCTGTGGTCTGGTGTGTTCGGGCGGGTCACGTGTCAGAGTAACACAAGAGGCGGATGATTTCACCGGGAAGTCGACCACGTCTTAAAGCTTTAGTTTCCACCAGATTGAAGGTTCTCTACCAGACAAAGTGGAGGCTGCACAACATCCGTCCACCAGCCAGTGAGACCCGATGACTACGCCTACTTCCTCCACCCGGCCTACGACTACGAACTGAAGCACCATCTGGGCTCAATACCAGGTGTCAACACAAACTCACAGCCTGGTTGTGTTTTAAGCACTGAAGCTGAAACAAGCCGTCTGAGACGTCCCTGAGTCGCCCCTGAGACGTCCCTGAGACGTCCCTGAGACTGAGATGTCCCTGTGTCGTCCCTGAGTCGTCCCTGAGACGTCCCTGAGACGTCCCTGAGACATCCCTGAGACGTCCCTGTGTCGTCCCTGAGTCGTCCCTGAGATGTCCCTGAGACGTCCCTGAGACTGAGATGTCCCTGAGACGTCCCTGAGTCGTCCCTGAGACGTCCCTGAGACGTCCCTGAGACTGAGATGTCCCTGAGTCGTCCCTGAGTCGTCCCTGAGACGTCCCTGAGACTGAGATGTCCCTGAGACGTCCCTGAGACGTCCCTGTGTCTTGGTGCAGCAGGTGAAGTCTGGACACTCAGGGAGTCCTGGCGTCTCCTCTGGAGGACACTTAAGTTCCACTTAAATGACCCTCCATCATCCGCTTTGGGGACGAAGACGTCCCCCGTTCTCTCATCGTTCCTCTCTAATGTGCACTTCCTGTCTCAAGGCCAAAGGATGGACTCACATCATGTTGTTTTCCTTTGGACTAAAAAGGACATTTTTAGAAAAACGTTCTTTGTTTGATTTTCCTTCGTGTGCTTATGTTTGCGTCACGCTGGACAGTCAGAGCTTTCTGCTCTTGTAATTATCTCTAATGAACATAATTGCTTCCCGAGACCATCAAGCATCATAAGTTCACCACAGGTCAGATCTCTGCCTTTTTATGCGTTTCCAAAACACAAATATTAGAGAGCGACAGAAACTAATCACAACCTTCAGTCTGAGAATACCTTTCAGGACGTGGCTATCACCTGAGTAACATGCCTCAGTGAGGACGTGGCTATCACCTGAGTAACAGGCCTCAGTGAGGACGTGGCTATCACCTGAGTAACAGGCCTCAGTGAGGACGTGGCTATCACCTGAGTAACAGGCCTCTGTCAGGACATGGCTATCACCTGAGTAACATGCCTCTGTCAGGACGTGGCTATCACCTGAGTAACAGGCCTCAGTGAGGACGTGGCTATCACCTGAGTAACAGGCCTCAGTGAGGACGTGGCTATCACCTGAGTAACAGGCCTCAGTGAGGACGTGGCTATCACCTGAGTAACATGCCTCTGTCAGGACATGGCTATCACCTGAGTAACAGGCCTCAGTGAGGACGTGGCTATCACCTGAGTAACAGGCCTCAGTGAGGACGTGGCTATCACCTGAGTAACAGGCCTCAGTGAGGACGTGGCTATCACCTGAGTAACAGGCCTCAGTGAGGACGTGGCTATCACCTGAAGCTGGTTACACTTTGAAGATGATGAACGTGAAGCCGGTTTGTTGTATAATTACATATTGAACGACGGCTGTTAGAGCGAAACAACATGCAGAGGAGAGTTTGTGCAATAATTGCTGTGTGCCAGTTGCAATGCATGTTGGGACACCAAGTACCCGTCATGTGTGAAGCGTGCAGTTTGTATCGGGAGGGAGAATTTTATTTTACAAACGCAGAAGTTTGAAAGAAGAACATGCTGCTCCTTCAGCATCCTCTACCTCTCCCCCTGCTCCTCTTCCTCCTCCTCCTCCTCCCCCTGCTCCTCTTCCTCCTCCTCCTCCCCCTCCCGCTGCTCCTCTTCCTCCTCCTCCTCCTCCTCCTCCCCCTGCTCCTCTTCCTCCTCCTCCTCCCCCTGCTCCTCTTCCTCCTCCTCCTCCTCCTCCCCCTGCTCCTCCTCCTCCCCCTGCTCCTCCTCCTCCCCCTGCTCCTCTTCCTCCTCCTCTTCCTCCTCCTCCTCCCCCTGCTCCTCTTCCTCCTCCTCCTCCTCCCCCTGCTCCTCGTCCTCCTCCTCCTCCTCCTCCCCCTGCTCCTCCTCCTCCTCCATGTGAAGGTCTCAGATTGTGACACTTCGATGAGATGGATGTCTGGACTGATCATCAGGTTTATTGGGTTGCTATGGTGACGTCATGCGTCTCCTTCTTTACGTTCGTACATACATGTGCTTTCATCATCCCCGAATCAGCCTCAACATCGGGCCTCCCACTCTGCTCGCTCTCCGCTGAGGGAGCAGAGGAGAGACCCCCCCTCTTACCCACCGCCTCCCCCCCCACCTTCCCTCTCCCTCCGTTAATTAACTTTAACGATCCTAATGGAAAGAGAGCAGCGCCGGCCAAGACTGCAGCACAAAGAGAGGAGGAACAGCACGCGACAAAGTTCAAAGTCTGGCTTCCACTTCGATGTCCTTCTTCTTTTCTTCAGACACGAGTGAAGAAATAATAATTAACGCTGACAGGCTTGTTGTCGTATGTTCTGTCGGGGGAAGCGTCACACAGCGCTCGTAATCGCTGCTGGGTTGCTGTGGCAACGCTGCTGTGAGTGACAGCTCTGACACACCATGACAACCTGCACGATGCCTTTTAAAGGGCCTGTGGTTTTAACGAGGTGACAGAACCACTGAGCAAGGCAAAGGTTGCAGTTACAGCAGTTCTTCCTTCAAAGGAGCAGCCTGAGAACCAGTGAATGGTTTCATGCTCCTCACACACACCCACACACACACCTGTGTGTGTGTGGGTGTGTGTGAGGGAGGTGATCCATCAGACCTCAGCAGTGAGGGACCCACATCATGTGAACAAAGTGCTGACTTAGCGGATCACAGAGGAAGCACCAGTAGATCACAGCTGCCCCCCATGACACAAAACGTGCAGCTCGGTGGGGGGGCTCGACCCCTCCGGCTGGTTGCCGTAGGAAACCGTGCCCTTACCATGACGTCATGGGCTCGACCCCCCCCATGTACGCACTTCCACCTCGTCGTAATCGGAGTCGTGGAAACGTCCTGACTCAGATTTTCCAGCAGTTATTAAAATAGATACAAATGAACAGATGTTTGTTGGGGACACTTTCTGGGGAGAGTTAATCCACATGTGGTGCTTCAGTGAGTGTTTGCATGCAGGACGCAGTCACAAGGAACGGTTGGGGGAGGCGTCAACGACGCCGCAGTCCAAACCAGTCAGCTAGTGTGTGCGTGTGTGTGTGTGTGCGTGTGTGTGTGTGCGTGTGCGTGTGTGTGTCTGTGTGTGTGTGTGCGCGTGTGTGTGTCTGTGTGTGCGTGTGTGTGTGTGTGTGTGTGTGTGTTACCTGTCCGGGGTTGTGCAGGTTAAAGTCGAATCCACACACAAACTCTGAGTGATGCTCCACGGTCTCTAGAGGTCGGTTCCTTCTGTAATCCCAGAACCTGCACACACACACACACACACACACACACACACACACACACACACACACACACACACAGGGAAAGATCATTAAGGAGAAATTTAAAATGACTTTTCTAGCAAAAGAAGTTTAATTTAAGTTTATGAAAATTACATTTTCTCAGATCATTTCACAACAGATAGAAAATAATAAAATATTAAATCAGTCGTCCCCACATTTTGTCTTGAGGAAGATAATTATTATAAGATTGAGTCAGATTGAGTTCACTTGTACACAAGTACAGAACCCGTCCGACAGACGAGGAGTAAGAGAAGAGAGGCGATAAAACACCTCCAGACACAAGGCCTCAGCAGCCAATCGCACTAATTGAAAGACCACGTCCCTCGAGTGTGTGTGTGTGTGTGTGTGTGTGTGTGTGTGTGTGTGTGTGTGTGTGTGTGTGTGTGTGTGTGTGTGTGTGTGTGTGTGTGTGTGTGTGTGTGTGTGTGTGTGTGTGTGTGTGTGTGTGTGTGTGTGTGTGTGTGTGTGTGTGTGTGTGTGTACCAGAAGCCCTGACTCGGCAAACATCCACAATCCACTTTGCAAATGTAATGAAATCATTTTCAGAGGGAACACTGCAGCTCCTATTGGGCTCCATCAGACCCGTATTAATACACACACACACACACACACACACACACACACACAATGGTGTATATATACACATACACAAGCGAGCATGAGCAGTGATTTACACCAAAAACTCACTCAATATATTATATCTCTCAATACCTGATACCTTTCAAACTGATCTGCTTCAGGCTTTTGAAGAAGCAGCATCTGTGTTTGTAGCTTGTGAAGAAGAAGGTGTCACATTTCACGTAGTTAATCAGCATTTAATACTTTCTGCTGCTGCTTAAGTGTAAATATCAGATCCGTATTGATGGACCATCACATGGAAGGGCTGGGATCAGGGCGAGGAGAACTGGACCATCACACTGGTCCACGAGGACACAGTGGGACTGGTTTGGTTGGGATGATGTCATCGTGTCCCAGTTAGACAAACACACTACTTTTGTCCTCCGTTTCCACCAAGGTAATTATTTATCTTCTATTGTATTCCATTCACCTTTGTTTGTGCGTCACACGACAGGCAGGAAGTCATTACCGGAGAGGAACAAAGAGAAGAACATTTCAGACGAGGGAAGTGACAGGAGACAAAGACAGAGGGAAAGAGACAGGAAACCACTGGACTTCAAGGGTGGGGAACAAGACCTCCTGAGAAAGCCTGGACGGTGGAGAACCAGACCTCATGATGTGACCTGAAAAGTGGAGGACGTCTGGTCCTCAGGAGGCCTGAAAGGTGGAGAACCAGACCTCATGAGGACACATGAAAGGTGGAGAACCAGACCTCGTGAGGACACATGAAAGGGGGAGAACCAGACCTCATGAGGACACATGAAAGGTGGAGAACCAGACCTCATGAGGACACATGAAAGGTGGAGAACCAGACCTTGTGAGGACACATGAAAGGGGGAGAACCAGACCTCATGAGGACACATGAAAGGTGGAGAACCAGACCTTGTGAGGACACATGAAAGGTGGAGAACCAGACCTCATGAGGACACATGAAAGGTGGAGAACCAGACCTCATGAGGACACATGAAAGGTGGAGAACCAGACCTCATGAGGACACATGAAAGGTGGAGAACCAGACCTCATGAGGACACATGAAAGGTGGAGAACCAGACCTTGTGAGGAAACCTTCGACACTAAATGGTAATTTTGACCGTGTTTCTGGTGACGGGAGAATAATTAAAGTGTGTTTTTAGAAACAAAGTGATCGATAAACTTCTGGACGTGTTTTAACATCTGCTAACGTCTGATGAGTTTCAGGGGTCATCAAACATCTGAAAGGATGAGGAGCATAGATTCCGTCATCGGAGAGAACATCACAGAAGAAGAAGCCCCCCCCCCCCCCCCCCCCTCGCCTAGAAGGATCCGATCAAAACCAGGTACAGACAGTGGGGGGGCGGGGCAATGGGAGTGTGCTCAGGTGTATTTGCATAAGGCCGTTGTGCATTCACGTCTTTGTGTGATGAACACACAGGAAGGCAGGTGTGTGTGTGTGTGTGTGTGTGTGTGTGTGTGTGTGTGTGTGTACACGTGACGGAGCTTCACATGTAATAAAGTGAACTCCAGCTTGTGCTCGATGTCTTTGAAGAAGAAAGTTAGATAAGAAGATTAATTGCCACTCTCATATCGGCAGTGAATATGAAGCTACAGCCTGGAGACCGTTAGCTTAGCTTAGCATCATTTAGCTTAGCGAGGGGAAAGCGTGAGCAGCTCTTCTGAAGATCCTTTATTCTTATAGTTTGGTCCGGAGTGAAAACATCGATTCAGCCTTTAACGTGGAATATCGGACAACGTAGCGACAGAAGTTATAACGTTCAAAGAGGAAGCTGATAAGCACTTGGAGGAGAGACGACAGGCTGGAGATGATTAGCGCTTCCTGCAGTCGGCCCTGATTGGTGCTCACAGGGTCCACACACACGTTCGTCTGTAGCTCCGCCTCCTTCCCGCTTGCAGTGATGGACCCTGACACGCGTTATCGCACAGTAATGAGCGGATTAAGGATTTTCTCAGAGAAACAAGCTGAGATTCAATTAAAGATACACAGCCGGTTTGTAGTATAATGCATGAAAAATTAGATTCTTTAATCAGAGAATAGCTTGGAGGCGGCGGTGCAACAGAATTCTTTTCTCAGCCTTTTGAAGTCATTATTGGTTAGAGATGGGGGCTGTTACATAGATTCCAATACGCTCTCAGTTTTAGCTCTGCTTTTGGTCTCCACCACCAGCAACATCAGCCTTTAGCTGCTCAGAGCTGCGCTATGTGAGCCAGCTGTGGTCGCTAGCTGAGTGCGTCGCCTGTGTGATGCTGGGTTTGGTAAAAACAACAGCTGCTGTTATGATTGAGTCATCCATTTGTTTGTGGCCTGACGTCTCGACCCCATTTTGCCCTCTTGGATCACACGTTGGATGACGTTGTTATTTTCTTTTAAAACCAGTGAACAGGAAGTGACACCACTTTGTTTAAGTCTCTGGTAGCGTCCCCTGCTTTATGGTCTGTTGGAGACCTGTCAATCAGTGTGTAGCCCCGCCCTAAAGCGTCCCCTGCTTTATGTCTGTTTGACTCTAAATGGACCATAATTCACTAAATGAACATCATGTTGTGTTGAAGAAGACTTGAAACTAGAGACTGAGACCATAAATGTTCACAATGTTTACTGAGGGAATAAATCAACAGAGAAGTAGAGTAATTTCCTCATAGACGTCTATGGGAGCAGAGGAGTCGCCCCCTGCTGGTCACTACAGAGAAGTAGAGTCATTTCCTCATAGACGTCTATGGGAGCAGAGGAGTCGCCCCCTGCTGGTCACTACGGAGAAGTAGAGTCATTTCCTCATAGACGTCTATGGGAGCAGAGGAGTCGCCCCCTGCTGGTCACTACAGAGAAGTAGAGTCATTTCCTTATAGACGTCTATGGGAGCAGAGGAGTCGCCCCCTGCTGGTCACTACAGAGAACGCAGCTTTGACGCGTGTTAAAGGTCAACAGTGACATGTCGGTGAGAAGGAGCCTCTTCTTAAAATAAAAGATTCCTTAATGGATTACTTTGTTTACAGCCTTCTAAATGCTGTTTAGTTGTTTTGTATTTGTTTCAGACTTCTTACTTTGAGCTAACGGTACGTGTGTGTGTGTGTGTGTGTGTGTGTGTGTGTGTGTAATGAAATCAGTACTCAGCCCTGAGTGTTTGAGCACACCAGGAGGGGCCGAGCCAAGACGCTGCATCAGGTTGGGGGAGGTAATGGAGGGGGAGGGTTACCCGGTGCATTGGTGGGCTGCAGCCCATGAACCCAATCAAGCAGTGACCTGGATGTAGAGGACGGAGAAGCAGGCGAGGAGGGAGTGAAGGCAGATCGAGGGAACCCCCACAGCACCTCTCCTCTGCTCTCCCGCAGGATAAGCCGCCGAGGACCTGACACCCCGAAGGGAGGAATCTACGTTATCTAATAAAAGGATCATTTCTGTTATCGGACTAATGTGTCTGTCTTCCTGGTTGTGAAGTCTTGCCTCCACGTCACCCGGTTTGTGTGGATCAATGAAACAAACGGCTCTCACCACATTCATCTACCAGCTTTCCCTTTTTCTCCACAGCACATTTTTGTGTCAAAAAGCCTTTTGTTCTCTTATTTTACGGTTGTGGCTCAATTATTGAGGAATTCAGAAGGAAAAACAAATATACAGAAAATCCATCCCAATATTACAGTTCATTTTTAATAGTTAAAAGTGTTGCCAGACCAACATCATCATGTGTCGTTTATACTGAACCTTATATGTATGATGTAATATTGATTTAAATATAAATTCACCCCAGTTGAAGCTGTGTAATATATTGAGGAGATGCATGAAAAGTACATTTGTAAATGCAAATGATCAATTAGGAAAATACCTCCAGAAGGCCACGCCCCCTCCACACCAGGTCTGATTGATTTCATTATCGATCAATTTGACGAGATCTTCCATAAAAAAAGAGAAATATGATCACTACATTTCAACCACAGCGGAGGCGACGGCTTTAAACTGATTATTTAGCCTGAAGAGACGAAGATATTCACTTTACAAAGAAGAAAAACATAGAAGCAGGATTCCATCTCATTCATCATTTATCCATCACAGATCTCATCCACCTATGAATGGATTCATGTATCTGACCTCTGACCTCTCTGCAGAACGAAGCAGCATGTTCTCATACGCGATGTTATTAGCTCTTCTGTATCTTTATCTCACGTTAGCACAGTGTCCCCTCAGCAGGATGATGGAAAGAAACGCAGCGTCAGCAGAAACCGCTTCCACCGCTGCTCCTGTTTAACCTCCAGAAGAAGCTTTCACATATTCAAATGTGTCTGTTTTACCCAGAATGCAAACTCTATATTTCAGAAGTAAAAACAACCTGCATCCTCTGTAGTGACCAGCAGGGGGCGACTCCTCTGCTCCCATAGACGTCTATGAGGAAATGACTCTACTTCTCTGTAGTGACCAGCAGGGGGCGACTCCTCTGCTCCCATAGACGTCTATGAGGAAATGACTCTACTTCTCTGTAGTGACCAGCAGGGGGCGACTCTTCTGCTCCCATAGACGTCTATGAGGAAATGACTCTACTTCTCTGTAGTGACCAGCAGGGGGCGACTCCTCTGCTCCCATAGACGTCTATGAGGAAATGACTCTACTTCTCTGTAGTGACCAGCAGGGGGCGACTCCTCTGCTCCCATAGACGTCTATGAGGAAATGACTCTACTTCTCTGTAGTGACCAGCAGGGGGCGACTCCTCTGCTCCCACAGACGTCTGAGGAAATGACTCTACTTCTCTGTAGTGACCAGCAGGGGGCGACTCCTCTGCTCCCATAGACGTCTATGAGGAAATGACTCTACTTCTCTCTTGATGTATTCCCTCAGTAAACATTATAAAGTTTATGGTCTCAGTCTCTAGTTTCTAGGAGTCAAACAGACCATAAAGCAGGAGAAGCTTTAGGGCGGGGCTACACAATGATTGACAGGTCTCGACGAGCTTTGTCCGGTCTGGGATTTTCCTGTTCGGACAGCATCATTTATTATTAACCTCTAATCAAGCAATACGTAGCACACGAATCATTCTCCTGCGTTTCCAGCTTCCTCCCTCGTGTTTACTATTAATTAGTGGGAGCAAACACCTCGTTCATCTCCATATATCCCGTTATTGTCACATGACACGTGCGTGACACCTGCTCTTTGAGTACTTTGACAGACGACATGACGGCTCACAGCGATGAAAGATGATCTCACCTGACGGTGAAGTCGTAGGAGCAGGACGCCAACGTGGCCTCACTGAACGGAGAGAACTGCAGGAGGAGACCAGATATCATCAGTAGTATCTGCATCCACAGAACGGCCTCCGAGGAGTAAGTGAGTACTAATAACTGATCATGAAGCCTTTCACTTCCTTTCTGCTTTGTCCAGTGGATCAATAGCAGCAGACACACACACACACACAAAGGCTGGATCGATTACCAACACCTTTACTGAAAAACACATCTTGAGCCGACAGCAGCTTATTCAGGCGAAAGTGTGTGTGTGTGTGTGTGTGTGTGTGTGTGTTCCTTTGTCACGTCAGCATGTGTGTGAAGGGACAAGCATCTAATCTGAGTAAGTGGGAAGTGTTTGGGAACTCCTCTGCAGCTGCCTTTTACCACACACACACACACACAGTAGTGTGTGTGTGTGTGTGGTCTTATTAAGTCCATTCAAGTGGCTGTTTGATGCTGTCATCGGCTGTGTGTGTCTCTGTATATCTCTGTGTATCTCTGTGTCTGTATGTGTGTCTCTGTGTGTATGTGTGTCTCTGCATGTCTGTGTGTGTGTGTGTCTCTGCATGTCTCTGTGTGTGTATGTGTGTCTCTGCATGTCTGTGTGTGTGTGTCTCTGCATGTCTCTGTGTGTGTATGTGTGTCTCTGCATGTCTGTGTGTGTGTCTCTGCATGTCTGTGTGTGTGTCTCTGCATGTCTGTGTGTGTGTGTGTGTACCTGTGTGTCTCTGCATGTCTCTGTCTGTGCGTGTCTCTGTGTGTGTACCTGTGTGTCCCTGCATGTCTCTGTGTGTGTATGTGTGTCTCTGCATGTCTGTGTGTGTGTCTCTGCATGTCTGTGTGTGTGTGTGTGTACCTGTGTGTCTCTGCATGTCTCTGTCTGTGCGTGTCTCTGTGTGTGTACCTGTGTGTCTCTGCATGTATCTGTCTGTGTGTGTACCTGTGTGTCTCTGCATGTCTCTGTCTGTGCGTGTCTGTGTGTATACCTGTGTGTCTCTGCATGTCTCTGTCTGTGTGTGTCTCTGTGTGTGTACCTGTGTGTCTCTGCATGTCTCTGTCTGTGTGTGTCTCTGTGTGTGTACCTGTGTGTCTCTGCATGTCTCTGTCTGTGCGTGTCTCTGTGTGTGTACCTGTGTGTCTCTGCATGTCTCTGTCTGTGCGTGTCTCTGTGTGTGTACCTGTGTGTCTCTGCATGTCTCTGTCTGTGTGTGTCTCTGTGTGTGTACCTGTGTGTCTCTGCATGTCTCTGTCTGTGTGTGTCTCTGTGTGTGTACCTGTGTGTCTCTGCATGTCTCTGTCTGTGCGTGTCTCTGTGTGTGTACCTGTGTGTCTCTGCATGTCTCTGTGTGTCTCTGTGTGTGTACCTGTGTGTCCCTGCATGTCTCTGTGTGTGTACCTGTGTGTAC
Organism: Gasterosteus aculeatus; assembly: GCF_964276395.1. NCBI lineage: Eukaryota > Metazoa > Chordata > Actinopteri > Perciformes > Gasterosteidae > Gasterosteus > Gasterosteus aculeatus. The sequence continues at coordinate 16,542,415 of NC_135706.1, forward strand.
CTTGACTCTCCTGACGGCGTAGGCGTGGCCGAGCAGCGTGCTGATTGGCTGCTTCACGTTCCTCAGGTCCCACACACACACGCTGCAGTCCACTGAGCCGGTGGCCACGATGTTCTGCAGAAACACAACAAGTCACATTTGTGTATTTAAGGCATCAATAAGCCCCGCCCCCAATCTGTCAACCCTACAACTCTCATCACATATTTTATTATATCAAAGACTAAAAGGGAACCCCTCACATCAACATAATTAAAATCTCTCGGCGTAGCTTCAGCAGCTAGCTTAGCATCAGTGTGCTAACGCTAATTAAGGTTCTCTGCTAATGGGGCTTGTTCGGCCCAAATTTGGAATGAAAACCCAGAAGGTGACCTCATAACAGTTTGTCTATTGATAGTTTCCACGTGGTTGTGAACGAGGAAGTGAAGAGGCCCTGAAGGCCACACGAGGGGCCGCAGGGGGGGTCCAACAAACCACCGTCTCCTCCTGACAACTAGATAAGGTTCTAACATCGACCACATCTGTCTGGTCACCTGGTCATATTTGCACCAATCGCAGCTCAGGATCTCGGCCCTGTGCGCCGGGACGGCCAATCGACACGCGGCGCTCTTCACGTCCCAAATTCTGAGGGTCCCGTCGCCTGACAGCGAAAGAGAGAGAGACATATTTATATACACAATCTGCATGGCAGGAAAGAAGAATCTGTTCTTGTGTTTGGTGGTTTCGTTGGTTCTGCCGCACGGTGCTTTGTAGCAACCCTGAAGGCCCGTGGTGGTCTGCAGTCTCCTCCTCCTCCTTCCTCCTCTTCCCCCTCCTGCTCACCCCCGGTTGCTTGCCCCTGATGGCTCCATCATGGCTTCATCTCAGCGATGCGTGTTGGATGATGACCAGCTTCAAAGATGGAGTCTCGATGTCTCACTATTTCAGCTTATTGTGTGTTATTACAGCTGGAACATCCTGATGTGTCGCACATGAAGAACCTGGCAGCTCCACCTCCTTGTTCTCCCTCAGGGAAATAGAGGGATTTATGCTTCAGTGGTCCAGAGAACGAGGAGGAAGGAAGGTTTTAAGCGGACTCAGATTCAACAACACTAATATCGATGAATCGTGGAAACAGGGTCATGGGTTTGAATTCACAGCTCACAATAAATCCAGATTGTTTTAAACTCTCTTCTTGGCTTCACCTGGTGTTTACTGACCACTCTTCCTCTTCCTCCTCCTCCTCCTCCTCCTCATTGTTAATCGCAGCAATAGATGGAAACACCAACACCTCCTCCAGCAGAGCGACCGCTCGCTATCGATTCGTCCATCGCCGCTTCCACGCTTCACTTCCTCTCCTCTCTTCCTCTCTCCACCTCTCAGCCGCAGTGGTGTAAAAGTCAAGTGGAAAACATGCCCAGTAGACAGTGTGGGGGGGGGGGGGGGGGATGCTGATACAGCAAAGTCCCGTATTTACCAAGTAGGTAAAAGAGTGAGAGCCCTTTAAGGAAGTCCACCTCTAATGTTCTACAGGATACACACACCATCAGGAACATGTATGTACCTTGTGGAGGTCACGTGACTGCGTCCACCTCTCCACTAATGTGCCTCAAAATACGAACCAAGGTGACGGTCTCATCCGAGTGGTTCCAGTACTCTCACCTCCCTCCCCTCCCCCAGAAGATGACCTTCAAACATCAGCAGCCATCAGTGTGGTGAAGCAGGATTGGATGCTTGAAGATCCAGCCAGAGGTGAGAACCTCTCCAGCGCGCGCTAATGCTAGCTAGCAGTGTTTCACAACTCAACCCGTCTCTCTCAGCACAGCACTCTTTAATGACAGAAGGTCTGATACTTAATGTACTTGGAAACATGGTCCTTGTGTCAGAAAGCTGCATTCTTTCTGGTGACCAGCAGGGGGCGACTCCTCTGCTCCCATAGACGTCTATGAGGAAATGACTCTACTTCTCTGTAGTGACCAGCAGGGGGCGACTCCTCTGCTCCCATAGACGTCTATGAGGAAATGACTCTACTTCTCTGTAGTGACCAGCAGGGGGCGACTCCTCTGCTCCCATAGACGTCTATGAGGAAATGACTCTACTTCTCTGTAGTGACCAGCAGGGGGCGACTCCTCTGCTCCCATAGACGTCTATGAGGAAATGACTCTACTTCTCTGTAGTGACCAGCAGGGGGCGACTCCTCTGCTCCCATAGACGTCTATGAGGAAATGACTCTACTTCTCTGTAGTGACCAGCAGGGGGCGACTCCTCTGCTCCCATAGACGTCTATGAGGAAATGACTCTACTTCTCTGTAGTGACCAGCAGGGGGCGACTCCTCTGCTCCCATAGACGTCTATGAGGAAATGACTCTACTTCTCTGTAGTGACCAGCAGGGGGCGACTCCTCTGCTCCCATAGACGTCTATGAGGAAATGACTCTACTTCTCTGTAGTGACCAGCAGGGGGCGACTCCTCTGCTCCCATAGACGTCTATGAGGAAATGACTCTACTTCTCTGTAGTGACCAGCAGGGGGCGACTCCTCTGCTCCCATAGACGTCTATGAGGAAATGACTCTGGATTTATTCCCTCAGTAAACATTGTAAACGTGAGTTCATGGTCTCTTTTACGATGTGATGTTTGCTGGAGCTGCAAACCACCACCAGATCGTTTATCGACTTCAGCGCTTAGCGTTCGTTAATTCAATTTAACTTTGTCTGTTTCCAACCAGAACACTTTCTGTCTCTCACACACGCATGTGTGTGTGTGTGTGTGTGCGTGTGCGTGTGTCTGCCTGCTATCAATTATTTAACCAGACACTACCTGATATCATTGAACAAACACACATAATGAATGTGTGTGTGTACTTTAATATCTGGAATAAACACACTGAACAAACAGCCAGTGGAGAATCACACATTAGTCACACATGAAACTGGACAATCATATTATTTTTACAAATTAAATTTCATTGTAATCAAGACGTGATGATATGACGTTTGATTTTATATGCACACACACACACACACACACATATACCTATGTATGTTCATTTGTTGCATCTCTACTAAGAGAGCAGAAGCAAGCAGCTCTCATTCTGACCCCGGATCAGTCACGTTGAGATCATCAGAGATCATTACTGAGCAGAGGACCTTTAGTCCGATTCTTGAGTTAAAGCTGCATTCTCTGTAGTGACCAGCGGGGGGCGACTCCTCTGGTCCCATAGAAGTCCTTCTCTTTTCATGTATTCAACAACGTGTCAACATGGAAGGACCATAACGTCCTATCTGTGTGTGGACCATCAGGTCAGCCGGTCCTCAGTAATGGTTTTATTGTGGAGGTAAATCATTTAGCAGCAGCTCCAGAGCTCCACTGGAGGATTTATCTGATCCAACAAATAACACTTGACCTCCGGATTCAGAGGTTCAGATCACAGACGATCTCCATCTACCTGCTCAGTTTCCTGAACACGCGTTAGTGTGCTACAGTTGGTTTGGACTGAGTCTGTTTTCTGTTACATTTTGGGTTTAGTGAGTTTGTTCATCTTCCAACTTGATTGAGTTCCAGTTCATGAGGACGGTTAAATGAGACCTTTCAAAAGGTTTTAAACCTTATGAAGGTCACGTGGTTGAACCCCCCTCCACGTCTTTTGATTGCCGCCTGCTCCCAGAAACCAACACAAACGTGTTCGCCAGCTGGTTGGTAGCGTCAATGCCGTGGCTCCGCCCCCTGATAAGGTTGGTGCCCTCCCACTGGTCCACACTGATTGACTTGCTCTTGTCCGGAGCCAGGCTCAGTCGTCATGGTTACTATGAGGTAACATTAGAGCCCAAATAGCGCCTCCTGGATAATAAAGAGACTTCCAATGGAAATGAACCAATAAACCAGATACAGAGTTTGGATCCTTGCAGCACAGACTTGTGACACAAGCTTTAAATGAACATTCAAAAACAACACAACAGACCTAATAGGTGATCCGATGTTTCCTGCTTCATCTCTGAAACGGCCCGTTTCCCTGCTACTGCAGAAACAAACATTAAAAGGAAAGGAACCAAATAACCGAGTGACTCATAGGAGGCACGAGCTCTGCAAGAGCCTCGTTCACATCTGGAGCTGCACACCAGACCAACAGAAAGCAGCTGCAGCGCCCCCCGGGGGCCGAACCACGCCACTGCTCCCCCTGAGTGCTCCCCACTTTGTATTTTGACTTTGATTTGATTGTCTCAAAGTGTCCCGATTATTTATTTTACACATCATTTTTATAAGCTGACATATATGCTTAGGTTAAAAATTGTTAATTTAATTTAGTTTAGTGAAACTAATGAATGAAAGTTTTTTCCGTTTGGCTTGAGTACATGTTTAAAGTCAGCCAGTGAACCGGAAGTGACCATATAAGGTTGAGGAGGACGTAGAGAGGACGTATACGTCTCTGACCTGTCAATCTATGTGTAGCCCCGCCCCAAATCCCCAGCTTTATGGTCTATTTGACTCTAAATGGACCAAAAAGTACTAAATGAACATCATGTTGTGTTGAAGAAGACTTGAAACTAGAGACTGAGACATAAACTCATGTTCACAATGTTTACTGAGGGAATAAATCAAGAGAGAAGTAGAGTCATTTCCTCATAGACGTCTATGGGAGCAGAGGAGTCGCCCCCTGCTGGTCACTACAGAGAAGTAGAGTCATTTCCTCATAGACGTCTATGGGAGCAGAGGAGTCGCCCCCTGCTGGTCACTACAGAGAAGTAGAGTCATTTCCTCATAGACGTCTATGGGAGCAGAGGAGTCGCCCCCTGCTGGTCACTACAGAGAAGTAGAGTCATTTCCTCATAGACGTCTATGGCAGCAGAGGAGTCGCCCCCTGCTGGTCACTACAGAGAAGTAGAGTCATTTCCTCATAGACGTCTATGGGAGCAGAGGAGTCGCCCCCTGCTGGTCACTACAGAGAAGTAGAGTCATTTCCTCATAGACGTCTATGGCAGCAGAGGAGTCGCCCCCTGCTGGTCACTACAGAGAAGTAGAGTCATTTCCTCATAGACGTCTATGGCAGCAGAGGAGTCGCCCCCTGCTGGTCACTGCACAGAATGCAGCTTGAATGCTTCACTTTAAAGAAGCAGAGGTTGTCTCTGGCCTCTTGCCTCCTTTCTTCTCCTCCCTAAAAGACAGATCCATACGGCTTGTGTTGCGTGCGGTCCCACCTGAGGCTGAAGCAAAGCATCCTGGGATGTGAGGCGACCAGACGGTGCTGTAGATGACCCCTTCGTGGCCCCTCAGCGTGGTCAGCGAATGGCTGAGAGACGGGTCCCACTGCAGGAAATAACAAAATAAAAACCCCACAACGCCGTCAGGAGGAAAGGCAGAAAAAAAGTCCATAAATACAGAAGACGAATCAGGAACATTTATTGCCAAAATATGTTAGACAGACAAGGAATTTGACATGGCGGTTGGTGCATAACGTCGAACTCACCACTTTGGCTGTTTGATCCCACGACCCGGAGACGACCAGGTTCTCCCCTCGGGTTTGACTCCAGTCCACAGAATACACCTTTACACACACACACACAAGGTCACTCACAGACACACACAGTAACCCGCCCCTCTGCAGTCGACTCACCTCCTGCGTGTGCTCCTTGGCCACTCGCAGCGGAGCGCCGTGATTGGCCGTGTCCCACAGCTGCAGGCTGCCGTCCCCGCCCCCGGCGACCACGACGTGCTCGTTGGCTTCGCTCCATGTCACGTCAAAAAGCCCGTCGGCCCACTGCCAGCTAACAAACACACACACACACGCACAGACTGGAGTCATCACCTGTGCAGCCTGCGGTCCTGAAGCAACCAGCGTGTTCAGGTGATCAATCTACACGTGTGTGAAAGAGTAAATGAGGCCTCAGGGCAGGAAGAAGAAGACAAAGATTCAACATAATGCTGGAGGAACGACCACCCAGTATTCTTACACCTCATCAAGTTCATTAGCCAAGAGGATCATTTTCTGTAATAATCCAAACTGAAATAAAGGAATCTGATTGGAGGAAACCAGTGACTTCCTGACTACAAAAACACATCTACCCAGCAGCCCTTTAGAACTTCGATCTGCGTTCCCCTGACCTGTGCATTGGTGGACACCAGTACAAAACTATAGAAATCATCTTTACTTATGTATTTGTTTTGCAGGGACAATGGTCACCATTCTACAGGTGTACTGTAAGTGAGTCAGAGTCAGCCAGAGAGGCTAATTTCCATCTGCTGTCCCCGGCCAGATGCTAAAGCTCCACACGGCCGCTGGCTCCTCAGCGGCTTCCATCTCGAGGAGTGAGCTGGCGATGGAAGCTGCTGAGGAGCCAGCGTGAGCAGTTGGATGGTTTAGCTCGCAGAGACCCGATCCAGGACGGGAGGCCGCGTCGGAGGACCTTCTGCTCCTCGTATCAGTGTCGGAACAACGCTAGCTAAAAGACATAAGGACTCAGAGGTCGGAGAGAGATGGACCTGAGGGTACCTTTGCACCACAGCGACCCCCGACTCCGTCTCATCCAGCACCAGCAGAGCGCCACAGCCTGCAGACACATGCAGTCAGTTAGATGATGAGGATGGAACCTGCTTTGAGAAGCTTCCTCCAAACTTCCTCCGACTGGGAGTTTGATTCCCAGTTCGCTGTGACTGTTCGAGGGAAGCAGAGATAAGCAGATATTGGGTGTTGACCTGCGATGCCGTAGTGCTGGGAGGCGGCGCAGGCCACGCGGTGAGGGATGAACGGAGACACTTCCACAGCGTAGCCATGGCGACCGGGACAGCGAAACACCTTCTCCATCCTCCAAACGAACACAGGAGAGAAAGTCGAGGAACTCGTCAAACTATAAAATGTCCAACAATGCGGATTGAAATACAATTAATTTCCAGTTTGAAAAAGAGTTTAAGCACTTGTCTTAAAGCTGAATACTCTAAACTAGCATTTCTCCTCAGAAATCCATCAAATTTATTATTTCCTCCTTCTTGTGTTTCTTGGCTAAGTCACCAATGGCTTTTGAGCTGAGAGTTATACTTTTTAAGAGTTGTAGAGCTGTATGATGAAATGCATTTGTTCAGATTCAGATAATTACTGAAACATAAACCAATGCAATATGATATAATAGTATGGGTAGGTAGAGTATTTCTACAACATGTGGCATGTTTATAAATGGGGTTACGATGAACCTATTGCTCTTCATGATGTTCGTGGATTTACTAAATGATACAAAACCGCCGGAGCTCCTGATCAACCGACAGAACTCACAGATGACAGACGAACACTTCCACACTGCAGTGGGACGTCGAAACGTTAAAACCAGCCGATAACGATTCATAGATCCGGAGAAGAAGCCGTTAAAAGCAGCTCTTCGTCTCCGCACACAGCCGCCTGATGACGTCGAAAATCATCCACTTCCGTGTTATGATCAGCTGACACAAGAACCACGCCAAAAGAACACGGACAAATATGTTGCCTCACGAAAACATAATTTAATGTCATTGCCTATTTTTTTTAAATTTTAAAAAACAGTTTTAAATTGTTTGGATTTTTTGTATCTTCGTTATATTATTTTCGTTTTTAAACCGGAACTTGATCACACTCTAGGGGCGTGGTTTGTCCAACCTACGTCACAGGCCCGTGTTGCTATTGGGCTGAGCGCGAAATTTAAATTCGCGGAACGTTTAAAGGAACGTTTGCAAGAGAAACACAAGAGAAATGGATATCGCTACTTATTTACAGTAAGTCAGCGCGAGCGAGCTGTTCTAGTAGTAGTTAACGGTCCCCGTGTTATGAAGTGAAATGAAGTGTTAGCTTCATGCTAGTCGCGTTGCTAATGCGGAATGTAACGTATTTATTTACGACATAACTCCTTTTAATTGTGTGAATTCAGGCGCTTTGAAGACAGAATGAGCTCCTACACCGGAGACGACCCTCTGGACAAGTGGGACAAGTGAGTACATGTGGTCAAAGTGCATGTAGCATTCGCTAGCTAGCTCTCATGTTTACAGTTGGCATTCGCTAGCTAGCTCTCATGTTTACAGTTGGCATTCGCTAGCTAGCTCTAATGTTTACAGTTGGCATTCGCTAGCTAGCTCTCATGTTTACAGTTGGCATTCGCTAGCTAGCTCTCATGTTTACAGTTGGCATTCGCTAGCTAGCTCTAATGTTTACAGTTGGTATTCGCTAGCTAGCTCTAATGTTTACAGTTGGCATTCGCTAGCTAGCTCTAATGTTTACAGTTGGCATTCGCTAGCTAGCTCTAATGTTTACAGTTGGCATTCGCTAGCTAGCTCTCATGTTTACAGTTGGCATTCGCTAGCTAGCTCTAATGTTTACAGTTGGCATTCGCTAGCTAGCTCTCATGTTTACAGTTGGCATTCGCTAGCTAGCTCTAATGTTTACAGTTGGTATTCGCTAGCTAGCTCTAATGTCGTCTATGTTTAGACCACATTTCAACATGATTTTTTATACGGTAATATTTCGTCCTCTCTTGTGTGCTATATCATTCTTTTGGAGGTTTAAAAATAAACTACGTCCACGTTTGTAACTTTACCACCGGTATTATAAATCATGTTGAAAACGGGTCTATACGTGAACGTCTTCACGTACGTCTTTCACTTTTGAACCAACTTGCACGTCTTTTAAACGTTGTTTCAACGGATAAATTGCCCCCTGGAAACTTACAAGTTACATACTTAGTCACAGTTGTCATGTTAACATCCCTTAACAAGGACAAACACATTATTTTATTAACTTGTATTTATTATAAATATAACACTATACATATAACACTTTTCCTAATTAAAAACAATACAAAAATCAAATATATATTTCAGGGAAATAAACTATGGAATTAAAAGTGCAGAAACAACATTTCTGTTTTGTGTTTGTAGCCCATTTTTCTGAACCATTGGAACTTCATTATAGATTCTGTAACACGATGTGGGTCTGAGTCACTTGAGTTGGGATAGTATACCTGAAATCAGCTGCGTCTCCCTCATCCTCACTTGATGATTCTTGTGTAACGGGAGTCAGAGTGCAGAGAGCAGATTCCTCTGGTCAACGTGTTTATTCAATTCAAATAGTTTTATTCTGTTCAGCCCTTCCAATCTGTAAACATGCAACACCCTGTCCCCAAATCCCCAAAATGTAAAAAATCTTCACCCGGGAGAAACCTGAGGAGAAAACAGCAAGTAGGGGTGTAGAGAATGAACAACGTAAAGATGTACAGTACATCCAACTCCTACGACAGAAATGATTCAAATAACTTCACCGTTACCATAATATACACCATATGGTTTTATTTATTTGTTTATATTCAATTTTCTGATTGTTTCTCTTTATTAACAAATTCAACGTCTCATCTCTGCAAGTCGATGACACACAGGGGCCGATCTCCTCTCTTGTATACCAACATTATTCTGTTGTTCCTGTGTCTGTGCTGCACACCTCTCCCAGGTTTGTGGAGTACCTGGAGCAGAGCCTCCCTGCAGACGGCCTCGGCGGGATGGCGCTGGTGTTTGACTCTCTGGTTCGGAGGTTTTTAAACGTCAAGCAATATGCCAACGACCTCCGATACGTGAACTGCTGCATCAGATGTGTAAGTCTGTCTGGAATGTTCCACAGCGTCCCGGGTCGGTCCGCTGCAGGCCAATAAATGACTTCATCCATCCGTCCCACAGGCGGGCTTCTCCCCCGACCCCGTCGCTCTGTTCAGTCACGTGTACAGCAAGGGCGTCGGCACCACCACCGCCGCCCTGTACGTGGCCTGGGCCCGACAGTTTGAGCACCGAGGGATGAATGAGCAGGCCGAGGCCGTCTATAAGAAAGCTGTGGAGAACCGAGCCCAGCCGGCCGACACCGTCCTCGCTGAACTCCGGTAACGTCACACACGCGGATCGATTTTACAACGTCTCCTTCCTCTCCTGGGACGCATTAATACAGTAAAAGGAGAATGCCATTTAGGGGACCTGTCCCAGGTTTTATTTCACTCTGAAATATATCCTTATATACCCCTTTAGAGCTTCAAACACTAAACGTCTGCACTCATTTTGGTGTCTCTCTATTGTTCACTGGACATGTCAATATATGATATATATATATATATATATGTGTGTGTGTGTGTGTATGATATGTATGAGCAGATGCTGCGGAGCAGTTCCAATTCTCTTTACTGGGTTTTACATCCTTGTTTGAGTGTAAATCACTAAGACGCTAAACAATAACTTCAATGTGCTTTAAAAAACTAAATCTGATCTGCAGGCAGTTTCAGACGAGAAGCCGGAGCCAGACGGCAGCATCCGGTGAGCGTCCGTCCGCGGCCTCCTTCCTCTGCTCCGTGTGTTTAGTAATGATAATACTGACGTGATGTGTGTTCTGTAAAGCCGGGGGTCAAAGCGTGCTGCAGAACATGGACTCAAGCCAGCAGACGTCCTCTCACAGAGAGCCTGCCGCTCCAAACAAGGCAAGTATCTCTGAGGTTCAGTGACTTGATGACACTGAGGTTTGCTCACGTCCATCATCTTCTGTTCCAGGACTCGCTGGATTGTCCTCAATCGTACAGAACCGTCACTACGTGAGTTCTCCTCCTCCTCTGACTGAAGGTTTCAGCATTATAATCATAATAACTCATCGTGTGCTTCCTGTTCCTCAGGGTCTCTCGCTCTGAGACCTCGGGCATGTTCCCCCCCGGTCGGGCCTCTGGCGTTGTGACTGTGTCGCAGTACAACAAGGAGGCCCTGGTCCTGGAGGGGTCGGAGCTTTGCTTCGAGGAAGTCCAAGCGCAGAAATACTTCCAGAAGCTGCAGGGGAGGAAGGAGACAAGTACGCCGAGGGTTTGGGGGGTCTATGAATAATGGCCTCAGACCCCCACGCTGTGTTTGACCAACTTGTGCTCTGTCATCAGTAGAGAAGCTTCTGCAGGAGGAGGAAGAGGAGCTCCTGTGCAGTGTAGGGTGTGGAGAGTTCACCGGGGAGCCTTCACTGCACAGGGTGAGCATAGACTTTAGCCTGGGGGGGGGGGGGGGGGGCTCCACACTGCATCCTGCTGGTGTGCTGCGTTCAAGTCATATCAGCTTTGTCGTAACTCTGAATCATAACTGCAGAACTTCTCCCTCTGTTATTGTGTGAGCTCTGAACACCAACCTGTTGTTTCATGTTTGCTGCAGCTGTCTGCAGCAGAATCCCTCGATGATACCCAGAATCCCTTTGGGCGTCCCGGGCCCTCATACCGCCCGAGCAACCGTCGCTCTCTGGGGCTGAGATCACACCCCGAGCCCGCCGACGCCCACGAGACCGACGCCCACGAGACCTCTGTCGAGTGGCCTCTACAGCAGCCCGGCTCCGTGAGCTCAGAGATTTCCCATCATGCACCTCACCTGGCCGGCGGGAGCATCGAGACCTGGATGGCGGCGTCACGCTCTCTCCACAGAAACGGCGGCGGTCTCAGTCGGGACGAGCCGGAGCTCAGCGCAGCGCACCAGTGAGTCGCTTCACACGTGTATAGTGTGTGTGTGCGTGTGTGTGTGTGTGTGTGTGTGTGTTATATATACACACACATATATTACACTTTGGTTTTGTTCAATACGTTTTGTGTCATTCTTCATGTTTATTAAGTGCTTCTTGATGTCAACGAATGAAAGACCAACAACATCTGAATCTTTCTCAGGGACGCCGTCCAGGAGGAGAAGCTTAACGGTGAGGAGGGGAAGCTGTCTTCCTCTGTCTCTGTCTCTCGTCCTCCGTCTCTCTCCCCTCACCCTCTGTCTCCCTGTCTCAGTGTCGCAGGGCGGGACGGCCAACCTGTCTCACATCACTCCCAACACCTCGCTGGGCTTCGTTCAGGCCACGCCCTCCAGAGTGCTGCCGTCTCCCACCGTCAACACGCGAGAGGCTCTGGGTGAGACGCCGGCTTGTATTAGTGTCCGTTCAGCGTTGAGATCAACGGGAGGAGAGCTAGTAGCGTTAGCAGCAGTGCTAACATCCTGATGTTTTCACATTATTATTATTATTATTAGAGAAGTTACCAACTGCATCACTAAAATTCATAAGGACAATACAAATACAACGTTTAGTTTCCTTATTCTTTTTTATTACTGTAACAGTAGAACATTCAGTGATAATGAGAGTTTTCTGACTGACAGTGTGTGTGTGTGTGTGTGTGTGTGTGTGTGTGTGTGTGTGTGTGTGTGTGTGTGTGTGTGTGTGTGTGTGTGTGTGTGTGTGTGTGTGTGTTGTTAACTGACTTCCTGTTTGCTGCTTTGGACCCAGGTGTGATCATGGACATGTTCCAGGCGTCCACGCTCCTGGAGGACCCGCCCGGCGGCGCGGCGCCACCCCGGACCGCCGGTCGGGAGTTTGATCCCGGTCACCATGGCGACGGTGACCAAAAGTTTTATTTTAGTCGCGTTTCTCAATTAGGAGCTTGTTCTGAAGCAGAAACAAGTTTAACTGCTGTGTATTTTTATGTCCCGTCAAAGGATTTATTTATTTTATTCAAATGTCATTATTGATTCTTTATTTACCTAATTTCTAATCCCGCAGCCGTGTTGAGCACGATGAAGGTGAACATCCAGATTAACTAACAAAGCTGCCATGTTTGAACATTTGAATGTTGTAATAATGTGAGCACAGCGAGTCGCTCTCACTCACTCATCCAGAGACAAAGACACATTCAGCCGTTCTTTCTTTTGACTTCATCCCGTTGTATGATGACATCATTGTGACATCATCTTGTCTCGGACACAGGCGTCCCAGCGGCTCCGTTCATGGTTTTTCAGGACGAGGACAGCGGCGGGTAAGCGAGACGAGTGCCCCGTTTACGTCGGTGAGGCGAGATGAGCCCTGAGCGTTCCTGTTATTTTGTCCCTTCAGGGCCGCGCCGCCGGAGAAGTCTAAGCCAATCAGAGCTCTGCTGGAGATCCCCGCCCCCACCAGACCCAGCGTGAGTACGAAGACGGGACGCCGCACGTCCTTTATTCTGGTGTTCATTCATGGTGCACATGGACGACAGACCGTCTCTGATAATGTGAACACACATTCTCTGAACATGCTGTTTGCTCAGGAGCCCCCGGAGCCCCCCCCCGATGAGAGCACCATGTGGGGCGCTCGCTACAACTCCCTCTGCTCGCTGGCAGCGTGCCCCAACACCACCGACGACTTCAACATGCTCGCCCGGTTTGTCTCCACCCCCTCCACCCACAAGGCCTCCTTCTCCTTCTGTGAGGGGGAGCAGGGTGAGCACACGCCGTCCTCTCTTCCTCGCATCAAATACAAATCTAGTTACATTACAGCTCATTTAGCCGACCCTTTTTATCCAAAGCGGGGAGCAATTAGGGGTCAGGCGTCTTGCTCAGGGACACTTCGACATGGGACATGGGGCAGCCGGGACTCGAACCACCAACCTTGCGGTTCCCAGCGCACCCTCTCTACCCCACGACATTGTTCATAGTTCATGCATATGGTCTTCACACGTCACTTTGTTTATAATGATCCAGAGTTTTTAGCTGAGATGTTTTTAAAAAACGGCGCCGTTGTAAATCTACGTCATAGTAAATAATACATTGTTTTTATATTCTTTTTCATTTTATATTATTGAACCATGAGGATCACGTCTGATCCAGATGTTTCTGTCCTGCAGAGAACGTTTGTGGAGACGGGGAGGACGAAGCTTTCACCAGACGGCAGCCAAAGAAACTCAGGTGAGCTGTTCTTGGGTCTAAAGGTCAAAGGTTAAACTCACAGGCGCCAGTTTGGATAAGAAATACATTTGACTTATTTTTACTTGAACGTCAGCGTCCGTGTTTCTGGTCTTTGGGTTTTGAATAAAACAAGGAGCATGATGGGAGTATTTTATGGGGGTGGATGAAGATGGCGCCGTGTGATGATGTCATCGTGTGGTTTCAGCCCCATCATGGAGCAGAGTCCCTCCAGCGACGTGGCCTTCGGTCCGCCCCCCCCTTCCTCCTCCGCTGCACACGGCACCATTGTCGGCGAAGGCCTCACCCCGCCACCCCACTGCGCCTCCTCTTCCATCTCCATGGTGCAGCCGCCGCCTCCCGCCGTGCTGTCCTTCAGGGACCAGACCCTGTGTCCCGTTGACTCCTCCTCGGCCGCCGGCTGGGACGTGTACACGAGCCCCGAGCAGGCCGCTCCTCCCCCCCAGCAGCTGGGGGCGGAGCCATTCACTGTCATGGAGGACTCGGACAAACCGGTCAGTCCTGCAAGGGCGCGGGGGGGCGACGCCGGCAACGTCCCCATGAGCCCAGAGGGCTTCGTCTGGAGCCCCGAGCGCCGGGCCGAGCCAGACCGGGACTCCTCCCCAAGGCCCCGCCTCCAGACGCAGCTCTGTGCCGACGTGCCCATGAGCCCGGCGCACCCGCAGTTCGCCATCGAGGACGAACTCATGAACAGTCCGGGCGCTGCCGACGTGCCCATGGACACGGCTGGGGGGGCGGCTGCGGTCCATCTGGTGTCGGACCCCTGGGACGAGGAGCTGATGGCCCGTCTGATGGCGTCCCTGACTCCGCCTCTCGACACACACCCCCACTGCATCCGCTGGCAGTGCAAAGTCCCCAACATCGCCCCCAAGACCAGCATCAGCATCGGTGAGGGTCGGGAGGGTGTTAGCCTAGCTTAGCATAAAGACCCTTTAACTGTCCCTCGTTAACACTGCAATCGTTTCCAATTCTTCACGACAGGAAACGCGTCACTGCGAGTCGACTGCGTCCTCGGAAAAGGAGCGTTCGCTACAGTTTACCAGGCGACCGACCCCGTGACCTCCAACCGGACGGTGCTCAAGGTGAGGTCTACTCTCCTCCAACTGCATGATGTAACCAACAGTTATTGATCCCTGATCGGTCCATTGTTAATATGATGTTTTCCCCTCCAACATTCTGTAATCAGAGATGCTTCTCTCGTCTGATCATGTGACATCGTAAACAACCAATCGGTGTTTAAAACAATAGCAGGAGGAGCTAGTAGCGTTAGCAGCACGGCTAACGGCCGCTCAGTGGCGGTTCGCTTCAGTTACACTGCGATGCGTTCAGGCTCTGCTCGGTGAACATGAGAACATTGTGATGTGTTCAGGTGTAATCTGTAAAGGGTAGTTTGAATGATTTGCTTTAAATCTGTGAAAACACAATCCCTGGAACGCGATCTGAGCCCCTCCCTCTCCCTGTTACCGTGGCTTCAGGTCCAGAAGCCGGCCAATCCCTGGGAGTTTTACGTGACCACGCAGCTGGACGCTCGCCTGCGGCCGGATGTCCGTCACCTGTTCAGCACCATCCGCTCCGCCCACTTCTTCCTCAATGGCAGCGTGCTGCAGGGCGAGCTCCACGGTCACGGCACCCTGCTGGTACGTCGGGCGCCGCCGCCATCTTCTCAGCGGGTTGGGATGCGTCTCTGACGTTCTCTGTTTTTGTTCCGCCCGTCAGAACGTGGTGAACATGTACAAGACGCTGAGCGAAAAGGCCATGCCGCCGCCCCTCGTCATGTACTTCACCGTCTGCATCCTGCACATGGTGGAGCAGCTGCACGCCGTCCACATCATCCACGGCGACATCAAACCTGACAACCTGCTGCTTGGAGAGCGGTAACCGTCGGCAACCACCGCAGAACCACCTGAAGCCGCTGGGGCCGTCGTCTTCATCGCTGCCCCTTGTGTCCACAGGTTCCTCGACAACAGGTGCTTTGAGCCGGAGAACGTGGACCACGGTCTGCACCTCATCGACCTCGGCCAGAGCATTGACATGGAGCTTTTCCCAGAAGGCACTGCTTTCACCGCCAGGTGCCTGACGTCAGGCTTCCAGTGCACCGAGATGCTCAGCGGGAAGCCCTGGAGCTACCAGGTGAGGACCGACCCGTTGATGTGGACTATGATGTATGTACAGAGCACCCCAGGTCATCGTGTGTGTGTGTGTGTGTGTGTGTGTGTGTGTGTGTGTGTGTGTGTGTGTGTGTGTGTGTAGACGGATTATTTTGGGATAGCGGCGACCGTGTACTGCATGCTGTTCGGGTCGTACATGCAGGTCACCACTGAGTGCGGCGTGTGGAGGACCAACGGCGTCTTCAGGAGGTACGTTCACGTTGTTCTTTATGGTCGAGTACTTACAGACTTATTCAATATTTATATCATATGATCCTTTGAGAAAAGGGAACGCCAGCAGACGTGGTTGCATCCATTTGATTCGCTTATCCGGGGTTGGTAGTTTGAGTCCTTGAGCTTAAAGAGCAACTAAACTCCAGTGCTGATGCTAATCGTTAGCACAAACACATTTCACAGCCTCGCGTGTCAACTCACGGTCACAAATGTTTGCACCGTATTTTGTCAACGCAGAGAAGAAATTAGCACCTTAGCAATCAGCCGCCGAGCTAACTCGGCATAAGCTAGCTGAAGGGGCCTCTCGCTAAAGCAGCGTAGTCCAGCCGTGCATGCGGCGTGTTACTGTCTCTGTGTTCCGTGAAAGCTGACCACCGGAATTAGCGAGCTAGCTAATGGGATGGCGACGTTGAAACCCCTGAAGTGATGAGGGTTGTCATGACAACTGATCCACCTGCAGGAAGCCCCACGCCGACCTGTGGCAGGACTTCTTCCACGCCCTGCTCAACGTGCCGCATGGCGCCCTCCCGCTGAGCCTGGGGGGCCTCCGGCGCTCGCTGGCCTCGGCGCTGCAGGAGAACTACGGCGCCAAGCTGCCGTCACTCAAGAGCCGCATGATGGTTCTTCTTCTGGAGAACCGCAAGGCAGCGAAGAGATGAGCGGGAGGCGGGGCTTAACCGTGTCAGTCATTCAATTAAAAAACATGTAATTGTTATTCTGCTGTTTTTTTTGCTGGCTTTCAGATTGAGAGTTGATGGACAAAAATGAGATGTGCTTAAATAGAGGAGATGGAATTTATTAAAGTTATTTGATCTGAACGTTCTTTATTTCATGTTTTAATCGATTACATTGTTTTCTCTTGTGTCTAATATTTGTTGTATTTGCTGCGTTCTAGAAAAGGAAAAGCAATTTCATGTTGTTGCTTCTGGCCAAATGAAAGTAGTTCTCAAAGCGGCCACCAGGGGGAGTCACACTCTGTCTGACTGACAACCACGAGTCACCTGAGCTCACGAGGATCAGTGGGGGCGTCGCCCTGCAAATGGCTCTACCTGTTCAGACCTGTAGCTCCGCCCACTCGTCCGACAGCCTACAGATTCCATCCGGGTTCCAAACAACGAGCTTCACGCGCAGACAGAGAGGCGACATTAGACGAGGAGTCTGCAGCGGTTCATTTACCCTGCGGGGGGCGGGGGGGGTTTCTGACCCTCCGTGCTGCCTTCAAGTTCTGTCTGAACTGGCTTCAAATTCAACTTTCAGTTGTATCAACAAATATGTTGAGCATTCCTGCCAATAAACATTTAAATGAGTTTCTCTTGAATATTAAATATTCTTACCCTAATGTGGTTACAAGTGACAATACATGCTATTTTCATTCAGCCATAAATTCATTCAGTTTTAGAATGAAAACTTTTACCTCGTTTCAACACACAAATCAGAACGTAAAGTTTTACTTATTGAAAGTCTGTGTGTGTGTGTGTATAATTACACATGCAAACACAAAGACTTTTGTTGTGTTTGAGCAAAGCCACCATTATAAAAACATTAAAAAATTAAACAAAAAACAATTCATTCAAACTAAGCTTATTTCTTTGTAATATTGATCATAATGATGATATAATGATAATCATTAAATGCTGACATTTTAATGAGAACAGGTGGTAAAATAATATTCAATTTAATTGTGGAGCCTCAAACTGCTAAAATAAAAAGTTTAAATATCAAAAATAGATCAAATCCATTCGGGTGTGGTATTCTAACGTCCCAGCAGCACCTGAAGGCAGCGTGAAGAAGGAGAACCGGAAGGTGCTCCTCGGCGGGCTCAGAGCCATGGAGCACGAAGGAGGAGAAGGACTGACGGACGAAGCCGTGGCGGCTGCTTGCAGAGACGGAGAGCCCATCACCCAGGTGGGGGTCCAGTCTGACTGGTTTCTACTGGATCCATGTCTGCCATTATCCTCTTTCGTCCAGCTGTGTGGACTCCAATGCTGGTCCCTTCACACCTGCAGGCCTCATGTTACCTGGGAGCTGTTAACCCTCTCAGGCCTGAACCTGTGAGCTTTGTAGTAATAATCAGACCAAATCAGATTTAACTTTCTTTATTGAGTGATTCTTTGTTGCATATTAATAAAACGGACCTCTTGTAGTAAAGCGTCATGGTCTCGGTGACTTCTTGTCCCTGTAGTAAAGGTTCATGGTCTCTGTGACTTCTTGTCCCTGTGGTAAAGGTTCATGGTCTCGGTGACTTCTTGTCCCTGTAGTAAAGGTTCATGGTCTCTGTGACTTCTTGTCCCTGTAGTAAAGGTTCATGGTCTCTGTGACTTCTTGTCCCTGTAGTAAAGGTTCATGGTCTCTGTGACTTCTTGTCCCTGTAGTAAAGGTTCATGGTCTCTGTGACTTCTTGTCCCTGTAGTAAAGGTTCATGGTCTCTGTGACTTCTTGTCCCTGTAGTAAAGGTTCATGGTCTCTGTGACTTCTTGTCCCTGTGGTAAAGGTTCATGGTCTCGGTGACTTCTTGTCCCTGTAGTAAAGGTTCATGGTCTCGGTGACTTCTTGTCCCTGTGGTAAAGGTTCATGGTCTCGGTGACTTCTTGTCCCTGTAGTAAAGGTTCTTGGGCTTGATGACCTTCTGTCCCAGCAGGACTACATGCTGCAGCAGACCATGCTGAGGGTCAAGGACCCGGCCCGGTCTCTGGAGTTCTACACCGGAGTTCTGGGCATGACGTGAGTTGATCATCATCTCTCAGAACATCAATGAGGACCATCAGACCTCTGACCGGTTCTCCTCATGTGGCCCCCCAGCTTGCTGCAGAAGATCGACTTCCCTTCGATGCGCTTCACACTGTACTTCCTGGGTTACGAGGACAAGTCGGACGTCCCGGCAGACATCAAAGAGAGGACGGCCTGGACCTTCTCCCGCCGGGCCACCATAGAGCTCACACAGTATGTGAGGCAAACCTTGACCCCCCCCTAACCTGAACCTCTTCTCTCCAGTGATGAGACCTGCTGGGTCTGAGTGAATGAATAATGGATGCTTCTCTCCTCCGGTCAGTAACTGGGGCTCGGAGTCAGATGAAAGTCTTTCGTACCACAACGGGAACGACCAGCCCAAAGGATTCGGTGAGAACTTCCTGTAGATTTCTTCTGGGTACCTTTCTGCCTGTGACCCCACTATTCATTCTGTGTCTAGTGACCTTTCCGTCTCGTTGAAGGTCACATCGGTGTCGCGGTCCCTGACGTTTACGCCGCCTGCAAAGTCTTTGAGAGACGAGGAGTGAAGTTCCTCAAGAAACCCGCAGCCGGTGAGTCGCTGAGGTTACCCTCGAGGTGGAGGAGGACTATTTCAAGCGGCGGATGTATCTGGGTTTCTTCAGTAGCCGAGGCACTGAGGCTCAGCAGGTTCTGGGCCTTCACTTAACTTCTTGGCTTCCTCACAGGCAAGATGAAGGACCTGGCCTTCATCCAGGATCCCGACGGCTACTGGATCGAGATCCTGAGTCCCAACAACATGGTCTCTCTCCTGTTGCCGTGACGACCTCTCGACGGTGTCGTCTGCTGAGTGGAGATATTTCATTCAGTCGAACGGCGGATCGTCGGTTACTGACAGAATTAATAAAACGCTCGTCATCGATGACGTCACAAAGATTTGTGAATATTTTATTGATTCAAGTTTCTTTCACGTGTCCTGGTAACTTTACGTGTTGGATAAATGTGATTGAACACGTGTGTGATTTTCTAGCTGTTCTGCAGTGACTCCTGATATTTCCCAGATTGCATTGCGATGCTTTAAGTTTCCCTCACACACAAACTTGTGGTATATAATATGTAATATACATCCAAGGCGAGGGAACAAAGTGACGTAGCAATGTAGCGTATGTAGCTTAGCATTGTCCAGATACTAGCTAACTACTTCCCTCACAAAAGGTACATTGAAATGTGACCACCGGCGCCGTTTCCATGACAACAGTAGAATTGTTAAGAGGTTTTTATTCGTGAAAAAGCACAGTGACAGTTTTACCCGCAAACGCGTGGGAAGATATTCATTGGGATCAGAGTCCCAACATGACCCCCTTTAGCCAGTAAGAACCAGCTAGAACCAATAAGAACCAGTAAGAACCAGCTAGAACCAATAATAACCATTAAAAACCAGTTAGAACCAATAAGAACCAGTAAGAAGCAGTTAGAACCAATAATAACCATTAAAAACCAGTTAGAACCAATAAGAACCAGTAAGAACCATTAAAAACCAGTTAGAACCAATAAGAACCAGTAAGAAGAAGTTAGAACCAATAATAACCATTAAAATCCTGTTAGAACCAATAAGAACCAGTAAGAACCATTAAAAAACAGTTAGAACCAATAAGAACCAGTAAGAACCATTAAAAAACAGTTAGAACCAATAAGAACCAGTAAGAACCATTAAAAAACAGTTAGAACCAATAAGAACCAGTAAGAAGCAGTTAGAACCAGGGAGAAAGGGGGACTTGTACTGGTCTCCTCCGTCCGGTTGGACATGGGATCCTGTCCAAAGGTTTTAAAGGGGGTTCTTCAGTCTCTGGGGTCTGTCTCATCGGGTCCCACTGAGGACGGGGGGGTGGCTCACGTTGGGACTAATTTCTGTGGCGGATTAATGAACAAGAGATGAAGACAAAAAGATGGAACACACCAAACGTTAAATACTCAGTTTCTTCCTCGTTGTTCGTTCAGCTTCTTACTTTCACAACAGTTTCCAGTGAAACAGGTTTTAAATCTCAGAGAAGAACCAGTTGAACTTTGTGAAACACTTCAGAGAATATTGGTACAAATTAAAAATGTAAAGGCAGTTTAAACTTGACTGGAGGTCAAAGGGCGTCAGAAAGCTCCGACCTCGGCTCCCCACGGTCTGAAGGGTTTGCTGCTGAGAGAGGAGGAGGAGGAGGAGGAGGAGGAGGAGGAGGAGCAGGGAGGGATGATGGGGTAACCCCCGTGGAGGAGGGGGGCTGACAGAGGGGCGCATGGCAGCGTGAGGGACGAGGGAGGTGAGGAGGTGGAGTCTGCTTGGGTGGAGAAGGAGGAGGCCACCCGCTGTACCAACTCCCCCGGCCTCTGGGGGGCTCGTCCCCCGCCGGAGTCGGGGGACACGGGAGAAGCGCTCGGCGTGTAGGACAGTAGAGGTCCAAACGCCCAGTGGACGGGGTGGACGGGGTGGACGGGGTGGGGCAGCGGGTGGTCCTGCTGAAGTGGAAAACGGGAGGCGATGGCGAGTGCGGCGGCGTCCCGCTGCGAGCAGCAGTAGGCCAGATGGGAGATGAGGCGGCAGCGCAGAGGGTCGCCCGAGGCCACGCCCTCCACGGCGCTCAGGTAGCGGGAGACCTCCGTCACGCACTCCCTGAACCCCACAGACAGGAAGTCCAGGGCCAGAGGACGGGCGTCCACGTGACCTGCTGGACAGGAGGGGGGGGGGCTGTCACAGCTTCTCTACGACCTTATATGGTCACTTCCTGTTGACCGCTTGATAAAAACAAGATGGCGACGACAAATTGTCTGAATTTGAAGCTTGAAAACTTAAATCCAGCTGTTTTCACGTGAATATGAAATAGATATAAAATGAATTAAGCACATCGTCAAATGAACACTTAAGTAAATGTTTGAACGTTACATAATGTAAGAATATAACACATCAAGACAATGTGCGTAACTGCGTGTTACTTCACAGATGAAATGAGTTTGTCGCCGAGGAGAAGGCGTGTTGTTCTCCTGGAGATCATTTAAGGAGCTGTGAGGAGGTCTGGTTCCTCCCCTGGTACCTTTCCCTCCGGTGGCCTGCAGCACCTTCAGATGGTCCACAGTCATCTGCAAGATCTCAGCCTTCTCCAGTTTAGCCGAACCCTGCAGAGACAGACAGACCGTTGAAGTGGGAGGAGCTAAGAGACACACAGCGGGTTCAGGGGTCAGGTGCTCCTCCTCCTCCTCCTCCTCCTCCTCCAGCAGCAGAGCTTTCCTCACTAGAACCAGAACCAGGACTTGGGGGGCAGACTGTCTTCTGAAGGGACCCTCTCACAGTTTATCGCTCCTTAGTCCACATCCGTTATGTCAGAGGACTCGGCCGGGGGGGCAGACGTCCCTGGGACCCCTGGTGCTGAGGCCTCGCACTGACCTGCTGGGGGACGAGGCCGCGGAGCTCCAGCAGGCTGCTGTTGATCCGGTCTCTGCGCCTCTTCTCGATGACCTCGTGGAGCCAGAAGAGGAGAAGATCTTATTATTATATTATTAATGTCTCTTCATACGATCAACAGGACACTTCACCATCACTACATGAAGACGAGCATTTATTGAGTTCAATCGTGACCTTTTTAACTAGTATGATCTCTATCTGGGGTCTTGACCCCTCCGGGCCACCGTACTGAGGTTCTGATGACTCACCCCTCGGCGCCTCTTCCTCGCCATCACTTGAGGGGTCGAGGGCGGCGATGCACATCTTATGAAGGACGCCTTTGTGTGCCTGAACCAAAATATCCACTTCAGAAATGTATTTGATAAAAACACATTTGAATTGATTTGCGTCTTTGGTGTTTGAAGACCAAACTTCTGATCCCTCTCGTCCCGAAGGAGGATCCTACTGGACCAGGAGTCCCCTCGAGGACCTGGTGTCTCCTTAGACACTCATAACGTCGATGTACGATCCACTGACCTCCTACACACATTTAATACTTTGTGTACTTTACTTGTACTGTTATGTGCTTTTGGGCAAAGCGTGCGATTTGTTCTATGTAAAATATATAAAAGTGCAAAGTAGAACTACTCTGCTTTTGATAATAAGTACAAAAAAACTCCTATTGGTAGAAAAGTATTGGAACTGTTTCACTGCGTATTAATATCAGCAAGGCGTACTGGTACTTCAATCTTGTGGTACTTTTACTTTCTTTAACAATTGTCTCCACAATGATGAACAACGATAATCCAAAATGAAGATTCTCTTCACGTCGACTCAAACAGATAATAAATCATTTGAAAGCAGCCGTTGTGCACATCGAGTACTTTAAAAAGGTAAAGCGTGTACTTGAATACATTCTTCCTCTCTGTATTGATGGGAGATGTGAGTACTTTTGAATGATAGCAGTAAATCATGTTGATGCCTTTCACAATAAAAGCACTCACCCTGGAGGACCGGTCCCCGGCGCGCGGTCCTCGCGCGGCCGCTTCATGGCGCGCGGGCGGCGGGGCGCGTGCGCCCGGGAGGACGCGTGGATCGATATGAATGATTATCGAAGGAGATCAAAGAGTTTTTGTAAAATCCACGTAGAACTTTCGGATCCGTTTCCTAACTTGAGTCCTCGGGCAGCGGGGGGCCGCGGGAGGGTCCGGCAGGGGGTCGTGGGTCGGCTCCAGACCGGCCTTGTGACCGGAGCTTTCCCACGGAGCCTGGGAGCCTCGCGCGCACGGACACGTGCACGCACAGTGGAACCGCCTACATGCACTTAAACACAATCTGCATGCGAGATTTGTGCAAAACCTCTGCTGATAAATACCGCGCGTCACGTGTGGACCAGCCGCGTGCACGCGCGAGCATGAGAGTGAAACCACGAACAGTCAAAACATCATCATCATGTTCTATGAGGTCTACTTCTATAACAGATTCTACCCTGCTGGACTCACCTCAGGGTTATGTTTATATACACACACATATATTATGGTTATATATAATAATATATGTGTGTATATTATATATATATAATAATATAATATACACACATATGTTATGGTTATATATAATAACATATGTGTGTATATTATATATATATAATAATATAATATACACACATATGTTATGGTTATATATAATAACATATGTGTGTATATTATATATATATAATAATATAATATACACACATATATTATGGTTATATATAATAACATATGTGTGTATATTATATATATATAATAATATAATATACACACATATATTATGGTTATATATAATAACATATGTGTGTATATTATATATATATAATAATATAATATACACACATATGTTATGGTTATATATAATAATATGTGGTATATTATTTTATATTAGTCCATTGTCGTGATGAAGGACACTCGACCCAGCAGGTGCTGCACCATCAGCTTGCTTCCTGTCACCTGACCTGTGTTCCTATAGGACGCACTGGGTAAGGAAGCATCCTTTTCTAACCACTTATCCTTGACCTCTGTGGGAAACGTCACTGGGTCAAGGAGAGTGACCTTGGTGATCAACCTTAAAAGGTTCTTCTTGAATCATCGTGTGGGATCACCTCTCTGAAGAACCCTGAGAACCCTGAAGAGCCCTGAAGAACCCTGAAGGACCCCAAAGAACCCTGAGAATCCCTGAAGAGCCCGTTCACTCTACCTGAAGTGTTTCCCAGCAGACGGAGGGACTTGGACCTCTAATCTCCAGACACGTCCACACACGATGGAAACATCAAGGAAACCCTGCAGGAGTCCAGATTACAGGAAGCATACCTGTCATCAGCCCCGACACACACACACACACACACACACACACACACACGCACACGCGCACACGCACACACACACACACACACGGTTCCAGAGGTTTGTTATCTCTGGAGGCTCCTCTTGTGTCAGGAGGTGTGAGAGTCGGTGTTCCAGAGCGAGAGCGCCACTTCTCCTCCAGACGCTGTTGTTCGCTTCACCTCAGGAGGCTTCAACACGCACACGTGCACACGTGCACATGTGTGTGTATATATATATATGTGCATATATGTGTATATATAATGTTTTACTGCCTCTTGCAGGAACGTGACCGGGTTCTTTTGGGCCCACTGACCACACACGTTCCACCGATGGGGGTCGCACAGCGTGTGTGTGTGTGTGTGTGTGTGTGTGTGTGTGAGTGTTTTGTGGCATTCTAGAGAGAGAGAGAGAGAGAGAGAGAGAGAGAGAGAGAGAGAGAGAGAGAGAGAGAGTGGGTGTGGGAAAGACCTGCTCGCCCATCTCAGAGTCTCCACACACACACACAAGTACACACAACGACACACTCTGTCAGCTGATATCCAACTCCCCCAACTCTCCCAGGACTTTATCTGCTTGTGTGTCTGTCCAGTCTATGTGTAGTCCTGATCCTCCATGAACCAGTCTATGTGTAGTCCTGATCCTCCATGAACCAGTCTATGTGTAGTCCTGATCCTCCATGAACCAGTCTATGTGTAGTCCTGATCCTCCATGAACCAGTCTATGTGTAGACCTGATCCTCCATGAACCAGTCTATGTGTAGTCCTGATCCTCCATGAACCAGTCTATGTGTAGACCTGATCCTCCATGAACCAGTCTATGTGTAGACCTGATCCTCCATCAACCAGTCTATGTGTAGACCTGATCCTCCATCAACCAGTCTATGTGTAGTCCTGATCCTCCATGAACCAGTCTATGTGTAGACCTGATCCTCCATGAACCAGTCTATGTGTAGTCCTGATCCTCCATCAACCAGTCTATGTGTAGACCTGATCCTCCATGAACCAGTCTATGTGTAGACCTGATCCTCCATGAACCAGTCTATGTGTAGTCCTGATCCTCCATGAACCAGTCTATGTGTAGTCCTGATCCTCCATGAACCAGTCTATGTGTAGACCTGATCCTCCATGAACCAGTCTATGTGTAGTCCTGATCCTCCATGAACCAGTCTATGTGTAGACCTGATCCTCCATGAACCAGTCTATGTGTAGACCTGATCCTCCATGAACCAGTCTATGTGTAGACCTGATCCTCCATGAACCAGTCTATGTGTAGTCCTGATCCTCCATGAACCAGTCTATGTGTAGACCTGATCCTCCATGAACCAGTCTATGTGTAGACCTGATCCTCCATGAACCAGTCTATGTGTAGACCTGATCCTCCATCAACCAGTCTATGTGTAGACCTGATCCTCCATCAACCAGTCTATGTGTAGACCTGATCCTCCATGAACCAGTCTATGTGTAGACCTGATCCTCCATGAACCAGTCTATGTGTAGTCCTGATCCTCCATGAACCACTCTATGTGTAGACCTGATCCTCCATGAACCAGTCTATGTGTAGACCTGATCCTCCATGAACCAGTCTATGTGTAGACCTGATCCTCCATGAACCAGTCTATGTGTAGACCTGATCCTCCATGAACCAGTCTATGTGTAGACCTGATCCTTCATGAACCAGTCTATGTGTAGACCTGATCCTCCATGAACCAGTCTATGTGTAGACCTGATCCTCCATGAACCAGTCTATGTGTAGACCTGATCCTCCATGAACCAGTCTATGTGTAGACCTGATCCTCCACGAACCAGTCTATGTGTAGACCTGATCCTCCACGAACCAGTCTATGTGTAGTCCTGATCCTCCACGAACCAGTCTATGTGTAGACCTGATCCTCCATGAACCAGTCTATGTGTAGACCTGATCCTCCATGAACCAGTCTATGTGTAGACCTGATCCTCCATGAACCAGTCTATGTGTAGACCTGATCCTCCATGAACCAGTCTATGTGTAGACCTGATCCTCCATGAACCAGTCTAATCAGGAACATTTATCACCATAATGTGTCAGACATACGAGGAAGTTGACTTGGCGGTTGGTGCCTAACATGACAACATGACAACATGTTAAGAGAGAAACCCCAATGTAAGACAAGGTCAGAGGTCGCCTAGGTTACTACTTCCCAGTTGTTGATGTTGTTGGAGGTGGTGCGTTCAGGTGCTCGTGGGACAGTGGGAAACAACCCCCACGCTTCTCCCCTGCGGTCCCGTGGCGTTCCCAGGGTGTTTGACCCGGCTCCGCCCCCCTCACTGCTTCCTGCCCTCTGCTGCAGCTACAGAGGCTCTTATTGTGGCGGGGCCTACGCCTGTCACTACCCATCACACACAAATACCAGCACACGCACACACAGGCGTTTCAAAAATGCACATACATGCAGACAGTTACTCTGTCGCAACGTTTAGTTTCTTGTCTAAAGTTTATCTAATGTTCCTCAAAGTATCGAGCCAGCAAGCTACAAACACAAAGCACCACTTACACTCTTTCACAGCGGTTTACTGTAAATTTGCCTCTTTTTTATGTAAATATTGGTTCAAAAAAAAAAGGTGATGACGGAGGGAAACCAAGCTGGCGAGTGTGTGTGTGTCATTATATCTCTCCTGGTCAACAGTGACTGTGAGTGATTCTCAGCGTTGTCACAGACTGTGTGTGTTCGGCCTCAGAGGGCTTTACAGTCTGTACACATACGACATCCTCTGTCCGAAACCTCCATCAGCACACGAAAAACTCCCCAAACGTTTGGTTGGTTCATCCAACACTTAACTGTGTAGGATACTTTATTTATGCCTCTGTCTTTGTTTTATATGCACCTTTTAATAAAGAAGCTCTTATAAAACCAGGTTCTATATGTGAATTAAAGAAAAACATCAGACCATATAATGTCCTCTGATACTTTGCTGTTGCAGTAAAACTACCGAGCATTTATTTTAAAGCAAACTGGAGCAATTTAAATGACGTAGTATTTATTCTGTAATTCTGTGATATTTTTTATATTTGAATGAATTCCTGACTGGGATCTAATAAGCATGGCCATTGTAGAGGCACACTTCACATACCTGAAAAAATGACTTTCTGTCTCTGCAAAGTGCAGGACTCCCTCCTCTGGGGGCCGCGGCCCCCAAAGGCCCCCAGAGACCACGTGGAACATAAAGCTGCATTGGTGGAAATTAGATGGACTGTTTACCTATTTTAAGGTTTAGTCATTCATAATATTGCGAATATCATCTAGATTTTCCGCTCTCTTCACTGGTACCGGTGGCTCATCCAGTTCTAAACATGGTGCTCACGTACCATGCTGTGAATGGATCCAGCTTACATCCAGGACCTGGTCCAACCCGACATCCCGACCTCTGACCTCTCCGCTCTGCATGTGATAAACTGCTTGTTCCTCCTCACTGAGAGCAAAACACTGGACTAGATCTCCACTCTTTGCTGTCCTGCTCCTAAATGGTGGAAGGAGGTCTCTGAAGACATCAGGACCACAGAGAGCCTTCACATCTTCAGACTGAAGACACACCTCTTCACACTCTACCTCCACTAACACACTAACTAACTGTAGCACTTACATTGGACTTATAATGGTTCTTATCTACAGCAAGTTGTAAACTGGCTTATTTGATGAAATCACACTTTCTTGTTTCTTGTTCTTCTGAGTTTGTGTCTTTATGGTTAAATGTTCTTATTGTAAGTCGCTTTGGATAAAAGCGTCAGATAAACGACATGTCATTTTAAATCAGTTTTCCACAGTTCTGGTCCAAATGTCAGCTACATAAAACACAGAAAACCGAATTACAAACATTAATATAAATGTTAACGAGTGACTTTGTGTGTTTTAGTGTTAAAATAAATCCTTCCGTTAACAAACCCCCCTTTGGGGCTCAGTGATTCAAAATGACGTCATATTTTAATTCCATATAAATTAAGTCTATAAATACACATTATACTACTTTAATACGTTCTGGTATATTGTTATCGCTAAGAATCTGAAATGTCTATTAACGTTTTAATGTAGTTTCGATAAAGATGGAAAATATAAAGAGCTTCGACCGGAAACGGAAATAGGTGGTTGTTTTCTTCTTCTCTCCAGCAGGGACGCGACATAAAATGGAGCACAAGCTGATCCTGGCGGTGTCCGGCTTCCCGAGTCTCTACGACACCAACTCCCCGACCTACCGGGACCTCAACATGCGGGCCGACTCCTGGCGACACGTCTCGGACATCGTCGGTGTCCCCGGTACGTTCTTTGACCTCCTGCAGCGACGTACCGGCTGCGTGCCGTGCGTCCTCTGTCCACCGGGTGTCCATCGGGTGTCCAGCGGGTGTCCACCGGGTGTCCATCGGGTGTCCATCGGGTGTCCAGCGGGTGTCCAGCGGGTGTCAAACGGCTTCATTTTCATGGCAATTATTCACCATTTGTTTCCTGAAAAGATCCAAAGCAAAGATCAAAACAATAAGTCCGTCGCTTAATATCGTCCGACTGTCTGCAGCTTCCAGCTCCAAAGCACATTGGTTCCTACATAAGACGAAAATATTAAGAACACTTTTACAAACTATACGGTGGTTAATCTAATTTAGGCACAAAACATAAACCTATGATATATTACAGAATGTATTACTGATAAGATATTTTTCTGTAACATCCAAATCAGCAAAGTAACGAAAGCTTATCAGACCAATGCAGTAATAAAGTTCAATATTTCCCTCACAAATGTTTGTGTAGTATTTGAATATACTCCACCAACAGGGCCTTCAGCGGCCCATTAGATGGAGGCGATGTATCGCGTTTGGGTTGGATAACAGTAACTTCCTGTGCTCACCAGAGGCAGAATGCCGGAGGAAGTGGAAGACGCTGCGGGACCAGCACCGCAGGGAGAGGCAGCGGGAGAAGGACCGGCGGGAGAGCGGCATCGGCCTCTTCAACTACCGGCCCTGGAGATATTCGGCCATCTTGTCCTTTCTGAACCCGTTCATCGACGCCAGAGCCGCGGGCTGCAACGGGTGGGCTCTGGACCCTCAGCCCCCCCAGCTCCACCCCTCTGAGACGGGCTGCAGCACCACCACGGACACCCGGAGCGACGACGAAGACCACTACGGTCTGTTCTACTCAGAAGGACCCGGTTTGTGGGGAGGGGTTAACGTAATTGTAGGTTGTTTTTCTCGAAGAGAATAAAACGTGATTTCTTGAATCCGTCCCTGCAGACGTCTCCGTAGTCGACGCCACAACAACCACCACCTCCTCCTCCTCCTCCTCGGAGTTCCTCCACAGGAAGCGTCCGTCTTCTGCCAGCAGAGACGGCGCCATCGGGTTCAAGGAGGCGAAGATGGAGTCAACCTCGGGGGTCGCCTGCGTTACGACGACGCCGCACGACAACATGAGGGAGCTCTTTGAGGTGATGATGCAGTCGGTCACGTCTCTCGCCGCCTCCTTGGCCTCTTCCTCGGATCAGCCTCCTCGTCCCGACCTCCGTCACCTCCCGCCACACCGAGCCCCCCCCGTGCCGCCCTGCACCGCGTCTAGGCTCAACCACTTGAAAACAGAGGAGCAGGAGGCCGTAGCGGCAGAGCTTCTGGACGACCGAACCGACGCCGAGGAGGAGGAGGAGGAGGAGGCGGCGTCCACTAGGCCGACCCGAGCCAGGAGCTGGAGCAGCGACGGCCTGCTGCAGGAGTACGTGAGGAGGATGGAGGCCAGGGAGGCCCAGAGAGACCGGGACCTGGACCAGAGAGACCATGTAACCCTGTTCCTCCTGAGCCTGGCTCCGGCCATGAGGAGACTTCCTGCTGAGAAGCAGTCGTGGGTCAGGACCAAGATGCAGCAGCTGCTGCACGAGGCCGAGTTCGGCGCTTTGAGTTTTCAGTGATCCTTACATGTTTTACATTTTTATCAATACTTGTGAACTAAAAAATATATTCACCTTCGAAGGATTTTTTTTCCATTTCTATGATAATCTAACAGGTTTGTGCAGTTTTTTAAAATAAAAACCCCATTGTCAGTCATTCCTATCTTATATATGAATTATTAATGGAAAGTCAAACCACTTATCCTGCACACGGGGTCGCGGGGGGGCAGGAGTCTGTCCCAGCCAACTTCAGGCGATAGACGGGTTCATCCTGGACTGGTCACCAGCCCGCAGGGCCACACAGAGACGCACAACCATCCGCCCAAATGACATTAATCTTTATTTATCGGGACCGTTTTAATGATCATAAATATACTAAACAAATACATATATACATGGAAGAGGGAGGATGAAGATGATGAACAGGGGGAGGAAGAGGAGGAGCTGGAAGACGCCAGCCCGGAATCATCCACCAACAACAAGCCTCTGACCGCCGGAGTGGGAATGATGGAGGCGGAGGAGGGAACAAAGCTCACGGTTCAGGGTGAACCGGCTCCTCCGTGCACGGCACCATGGACCGGGTGCACCACTCCCACGAAGCCTACAGCAGCAACGACCCGCACGGCCCCTTCCCGGACTACCGAGCCGGCTACGGGAGCAGGGGATACGGGGCCACGATGAGTCCCGGAGGTAGTCTGACGGGTGCCGGCGGCTCTGCTAAAGCAGCTGTGCTAGCTAGCGGCGGCAACGACGGGGGGTTGCAGCGGTTTCCCGGTCGGCAGCAGCTCCCCTCCGGGGCCACACCGACTCTGAATCAGCTGTTGACGTCCCCGAGTCCGGTGATGCGAGGCTACAGAGCTGGATACCCGGATTACAACAACCCTCCTGCGCAGCTACAGGCTAGCACGGGGCTAGCTGAGGAGACGAGCTCGGCTGCGCACGGATGGGAAGGACAACAGGGAAGTCTCCCGACCACGAGCACGGGGGACACCCGTCGTAAACTCGTCTGACTACCGGTAATCAGAGAAAGTCATCTTACTGCAGCTAACATGCTAACTCAGCCAGTTAGCCGCTATGCTAGCCGAGAAACTTAGCCGATTGGCTAGGTGGGGTACTTTATCCGTTTCCACTGCAGACAGTTAAGTTACTTATTCACACACCCAGTCATTCTTACGACCATAGTGTAAATAAGTAGACGGCCGTTCATTCAACCGCAAATAACTGCCGTGAAAGTCAAAGTCATTGTTTTGATTCCGTGTCCAAGGTGACACCGTTGTTAGCATGCTAAGGTAATGTAAGCTACTGTTGCACAGGTGTTCCGGTGTGGGGGCTTTTGTTGTGAAGGGGGAGAGGAAGTTGGTGTGGTGTTGAACTGGGGCTGTTGAAAGAAGGAAGGAGGAATAAATGTTCTGCGCCGGTTCGGCTTTTATTATCTACACAAATTATAGGGGCACCCGAACCCCTCGGCTACAGTAACATTAACTTCAGCTTTTGGTATTTGCTGCCGACGCGATGGCAGGTGTGTGTGTGTGTGTGTGTGTGTGTGTGTGTGTGTGTGCGTGCGGAGTTGCGTTGCTCTATTGTCTGAGTAAATTGACCGTAATTACCGTTTTTCTCGGATGTCCGTCTTCTTTGATGTGTGGCATCCAGTAGTGATCGCAAAGTGAAGCTTTCCAGCCAACTGTATCGGAAAAAGGTTCATTCATTCAATGCATCGCAAACTCTATGATGACGTCTGCTGTTGAAAACTTGTAGTGCAAATGTATCGCCTACCAGTATATTTGGGCCCAATCTCTGATTATGAAAAGTTGAACCAATAAATCATCTAATAAATACATGGATTCCTATATGAATAAAAATATTGTTTTTCAAGTTTGAATTGTGTCCTTGTTTGTGTATTTCAATTCTCTGTACATTGGAAAGAAGTGGAACAAACACTTATCTATGTCTTTCTGCACCTTTGTGCATGTATGTTTGTGATCATACTAGCAGAAGAATTTATATATATATATATATATATATATATATATATATATATATATATATATTAGACTTGTATGTAAGCAATATAATTTATAATAGTGCTTCCTACTGCATGTGCAGTCACAGGGACTTATGTGAATTGTTTGAATGTGGAAAGTGATTGACAGAGGAGAGGTCAGTGGGGCAGTGATTGTGCCCATGAACAGGTTTCTTATGACAGGATATTGAGGTGCTTGTGGATGTAGCGGTTCTACTCTTTCTTGCGTTGTGTTGTTAAAATCACCACCAGCACACGGACCACATTCGGCTCGGATCGGCCGTTTATTGTGTGACGTGACGGCTGCCCACCTGGTCGCCAAGCAGCGTGTCGAGCTCAGCGAAGAGGGCGTGGCCACTGAGCCGCCCAACGTAAGTACTTCCTGTAGCTCCTCGTCAGCCAATCAGACGGGTTGCTTCACGCAACAATTCAAATATTAAAACCCTCCTCTGGCTTTTTATATTAAAAGTTTAGTTATACAAATAAAAATCATCAAGCTATTTATTATTTTCATTTCAGAATCAGTAGATTATCCATCTGAATATCGTGTCGTTGTAGAAGCCACTCGAGTCCGATTGAGAAGATGACGTCATGAGGAGAGATGGCGCTGGACAAGGCACATGAAAATCTATGTCCAATATAAAATATAGTTTGTGTGATATTTGGAGGTGAATGAATCCCTTTCTGGGTACGAGCACGTTATTGGAACAGCAGCGCGCTGAATGTGAAGGAAGATGTTGGCTGCTGTGTGTGAAGTGAAGGGCGGAGGCGAGAGGAGGCGAGAGGAGGCGAGAGGGAGGCGAGAGGGAGGCGAGGAGGAGAACCTCTCAGGGGAGGAGACACAAGAAGGTGAGAAGCCCGGCAGGTCCTTTCATTTTGAATACATATTCGGCCGAGGTTACCGGACTCATCGTGTCTCTCCAGGGGCCCTGCCGGAGGTCAGAGGTCAGAGTCCCGTCGGCAGCCTGGAGCCCGAGCCGCGCTGCCGGGACGAGGCCCCTCTGTCCACGGCCGAGTGCTGGCAGGACGCACTGTCCAGCCGCCGCGTCTGCATCTCCAACGTCGTCCGCGGCCTCTCCTTCGTCCCGGGAAACGACGCCACGCGGGCCTGGTTCTGATCCTGGGCCGGATCCTGCTGCTGCACCACCGCCACCCGCGCAGGAAACGGACGCCGCCGGCGCCAGGCGGACGAGGACGAGGGGCTGGCCTGCAGCCGGGACGAGTGGCGGTGGGACTGCCTGGCGGCGCTGCGGGAGGACACGCTGGTGACGCTGGCCAACATGGCGGGCCAGCTGGACCTGTCCCGGTACCCCGAGAGCATCTGCCTGCCCGTCCTGGACGGGCTGCTGCACTGGATGGTTTGCCCGTCCGCCGAGGCCCAGGACCCCGTGTCCTCGGCGGGTGGCGTCTCCCCGCTCACCCCTCAGAGACTCGTCCTGGAGTGTCTCTGCAAGCTGAGCATCCGGGACAGCAACGTGGACCTGCTGCTCGCCACGCCGCCCTGCGGCCGCTGTGCGCCGCGCTGACGCGCCTGGTGGCCGAGAGGAGGAGCCAGGTGAGCCGGGAGATGGCGGTGGCCGTCCTGTCCAACCTGGCGCAGGGCGACCCGGCTGCGGCGCGCTCCATCGCCCTGCAGAAGGACAGCGTGGCCGTGACTCAGCACGCCGCCCCCCCTAGACGCCCAGCGTCAGCACGATGTGCCGCGCAGCCAAGGCGCTGCTGGCCGTGGCGAGGGTGGAGGAGAACCGCTCGGAGTTCGTTCGGTACGAGAGCCGCATGCTGGACGTCTCGCTGTCGGACGCCCTCGACCCTTCGGTGGCGGCCATCTTGGGCGAAGTTCTCTTTAAACTCAGCCGCTCGTGACACGGACGCCGCTTTTTGAGACGAGACGGCCTTTGTAGTAATTTTATTTAAAATAATTTTAAATGTTTTTTCATACAAGAGGAAGAGGAGGTGTTGGTGAATATATATATTTATAAAATGTCCATTGCTGTATGTTTATTTGGGATACTAATAATACAGAAAATATTTATTATATTTGTCTGTTTTTCTTTTGTTTGGAAAACGATCGGATGTGAATTTTTTGGTTAAGACTCAGACTTGTAGTTATTGTCTTTAAATACACATTGACATGAATCCAACATGTGGTAGAAACAGATAAATTGAATGGAATCGGGGGTCCCTGGTCTGGATGGAAGTCTCCAGGGTGGGTTTGATTTGAGAGACTGTGTACAGGAGGAGGGGGGTGATAAATGTTCACATGTTTATTTGAACGCTTCGTCGGGGTTACGTCTGTTCAACATAAAGCGGCTTCCTTTACAAACTACTCCCATGATGCAACGCTGCGTCACCTGACTGAATGCTAGAACGTTATTTTGTCTTAAACGCTATAGTCAAGTAAAATGATTCACTTCAATGTCTTTTCATAAAATGATTCATAAAAAATATCTACGAGTCAGAATATCAAAGTTCATAGAAAGAAATGTCACAATATTAATCAAAGTAATATGAATATTAACTTAATACATTTCTTAAATGACATTTTCTAGTGAAAGACTTATTTCAACAAAATGAGTAATTGAATTTGAAACATTTTAATGGTTAATAGAATAAATAAGCTCCTGTTAAAAGTATATTAAGCTAAATGTAACTAGTTTCCCCTCATGTAAAAAGTATGGTGGCCTGTTCAGGACATGTGTCACTTTATAATACAAGTTTATTTTTTCCTTCACTTTCATCAACATGTTTTCTGGTAAACAAACTACATTTCCCAGAATTCAGCACAATGGGATCTTATTAACGTGTTAGCATGCTAGCTTTATACGGCTAGCATGCTAACACGTTGATAAAAAAAACAGACTGCTGATCTGTTTTTGCACTTTCGTTTGTTTTAGTTGATAACTCCACCCGCCCGTCAGGCCAAGCAGGGTGTCCTGCTAGAAGAAACTAGTGCACCAAAATGTCAAGTGACCTTTAACTCTTTATGAACTCTGCACTTCTGGACCACTTAAGTCCGTCACGATGCCGGTTCTTGATCTCGGAACCGAACACATTTAAATGGCGTCCACGTCCAGAAGCACCAGAGGAAAAAGTGTCCACTTGAGTCCAGAACCAGGAAGTCACTTTGACTTGAAGACAGAGTCCCAGTCCAGAGGTTCACAAGCTTCCTCAGAGTTCTTTGGGACGGTCGGGAAAAGCGACTGCATCTTGTGTCTGAACTCTGATAACTGAAAGAGACGAAGAGGAACCTGTTGAATCACATGTAAACATGAACACACACACGGTGCCTTTGCGTGTAGAAACGTACGCTGTGAACTCCGAGGACTTTCCACACCGTGACGCTCAGCAGACCGACTCCACAGCAGGCAAACAGGGAACCCAAACCCAGAGCTCGGAGGGCCAGAGACGTTCCGCTCTCCGGGACCGCCGCCGTGGAGGCTACGCCCTGCAGGGGCCAGCGAACGCACCGTCAGGGGACTAGTCAGTGAACGCACCGTGTCCCTCATTATCTTAAAATCCCTTTAAGCGGGAATGGGTTTACTTCTATTATACATGCATCTTTCTTTCAGCCTGAATTTGTTTAGTCGAGTCGACTGATCTGTGATCAGCTCCCGACTGCAGCAGACTCATCAACGTGTTCTGAAGACGGTTTTAAAGCCTTGCGAGGGGACCGGGCCCCCGCTCACCTTACTGAACCAGCCGGGGCTTTTCTTCTTGGCGAGCGCCAACGAGGAGCCGAATCCCGCCAGCATCCCTGCAGACGCCACCGTGGTGAGGAAGGCTGCACCTGCACACAGGAAGTACTTCTATCGTTGAACTGTGTCCTAGAAGCTACTTTAAGCACATCTGGGCCCATCTGGTTGACTCCGAGCCCAAACTCCATCCAAAATGTAAAAGAAGCTTTACTTTTTATTCTCTCATTATTTTCATTGTATTCATTTTCTTTCTTTTTTTAATGGTTAACTCAGACTTGAGAGAAGACAAATTAAAGCACATTATTTAAAATGGTAAATGGTCTGTACTTGTTTAGCGCTTTTCTAGTCTTCTGCCCTCTCAAAGCGCTTTAACACATTCACACCACACACACAGCCACCTGCCATCAGTCACTAACATTCACACACTGCAGTCACAGCTACAGGAGCAATGTTGGGTTAAGTGTCTTGCTCAAGGACACATGGACATGCGGGTTAGCCGGCCTGGGATCGAACCGCCGACCCTCTGATTGGAGGACGACCTGCTCCCCACAGTGAGTTTACATTAGTAACACATGGGCAGCTTTTGGGGATTTTTTCAAGCCGAACTGAGCCGTATAACTTAGTATTCAGATAAACAGTAAAATTGTATATTTTAGTGCTCATGTTTAGGTCTCTTTAAGAACGTAAACATTGAATCGTACGCATGTTGAACGGAGTCTGGCGTCACGTCTCTGCACGTCTGTGCAGGAGGAATCTTCCCAAACCGACGTAAAAATGTCAAATAGACACAGCTGGCTTGTTATGAAAGACCCCATTTTATTAAATTAACTGACAAAAACCTAAAAATTCAGCACTGTTAATCGTACAATTCGATTCTAACCTAAAATATTGAGTCTGGTGAGTCATTGCTTTGACCTCAGATAAAGAAACGTAAACAGTTGATATGAGCTACATGCTAACAGCTGTCTTGCCTTTCAACAGCTGCAGTTTGGCCTCTTGATCTTTTTCTGCTTCTCCTCCGACGTTAGCGGTCATGTTTCCATCAACGGCTGTCATGTTTAATTCAGCCCGTCTGCATAAAAACACCGGGTAGAAACAAGCTGTCTAGGAACCTTCTATATGTTTTTATTCTAAACAGATAGGAAGTAATATATACACACACACACACACACACACACACACACACCACATGGATACGATCATCTTTGGCACCACAAGATTGTAAACATCGACGCACAAAGCATGATTATCAGATGACGCAGAACCCCATGTGCCTCTAAGTGAAAGAGAACAGACTTTGTCGTACTAAGGTAGAACATTATTGCAGTGTTTCCAACAAAGCCCAAAGAGGACATACATTTCTATATAGATGTGTGTTACTGGACTGCAAATTAAAAAGGGTATTGTTTTTGGTTTCGTGAGACGGGCGTACTACTCGAGCTCCCAGAGGGAGGCAGCAACGGCACAAGAAGTCTCTCAAACACACACACACACACACACACACAAACACACGCACAACAGCCAATCAGCGCCCTCGCTTCCGCGGGAAACCGGAAACGGTTGTCTCTGATCAGATTCGCTTTAAACGGTCTGAATTTAGACTTTAAATGATGATACAACTGATATTTTGGAGCCCGAAACATGAACGGATGGAAGGTACTACACATCCGGTTAACCAAAGACACAAATCCAACTATTCTGGCGCTAAATTGGTGTTTGTTTAATTAAAGTGACGGGAAAATAATCAAAATGTGTCACAATTTAGAAATTCTCTAAACTAAAACCACTTGAAGTGATCTATGTTTATCACAACGTCGCTAAGTATTGTTCATAAAAAAAAACGTGCTCAGCTAAATTCTCATTTTGGCGCTTAAATTTAGAGACAACGCCTTTGTTATGCAACAACAGTAAGGAAGAAATTGTCTCTCAACGTCACACATCTATCATACTATTAAAACTAAAAAGAGCCAATCGACACGTTAAAATATTGAAATAAAAGCTAATATCCTGTTACTCTTCAAAATGATACCAAACACATTTACTGAACTGATTTATTTTACCACAATTTAACATCATACGTTATCCGTAAACTCATTCAAAGAGTTTCGTAACGTCTCTTTTGTGGAGTTTTGTAACCTCGGCTCAAACAGCCGGATGGCAATGCAGCAGCACGTGATGGCGGCTTCGCCACCTGATTGGCTCCGACACAGCGTCACTTAAAGAGACCCTCGCGTCCCTATTGGCCGGCTCTCTTCTGCCGCCAAGATTCCAATAAAGAAGGCAGCGGACATCGGGAGCCGCTTCAGTCTGCTCTCCTCGTCTCCTCGCGTCCTTCTGTTCGAGCTTCAGCGCTTAATCCCTCGACTTGAACCTCTTGTGCGCTTCTGGAGGAGCTCGACATGTTTCCTACTCGCAGTCCTCTCTCCGTGAAGAAGGAGAAGTCCCTCAGCGGGCAGATGGACAACATGGCGCTGGACAAAGAGAACACGGTGAGAACCAGCAGACTCTCCGAGTGTGTATTTCAGCAGATGGGATCACGGTACAAGTACTAGGTGTATGTAAAGGTACTAGCTGTGTGTACAAGTACCTGTTTGACGGAGGCCTTTTCTCTCTTTCAGCCTCCGAGTCTGAGCGCGAGCCGCATCCTGGCGTCTAAAACCGCGCGAAACCTCTTCAATGACGCCACGGTGAGTGACGTCATCTCACGCAGAGTGCCTCGGTTCTCCTTAAAGTCTGGGGTTGTTACGCCGTTTTGATTAGTTTAGCTCTCGTGGCGCCAAAAGTCTCGGTTCTGGCGCCAAAGTTGGATCAGCTGTTTCTGTCGGTGATCGATGCCTTTGAGGGGCGCGTGAGTGGATCGAGATCATGTTGATTGATGCAGCAACATTGTCACTGGAAATGATGAATGCTCGTATTGATCCGCAGCGGATCCACAGTGTTCTTAATAGATCCGTGATTGATGTTTCGACACGACTCATTGATTAATGTGTAGATTGATCGTAGCTTTCTCAAATGTTACCTGGAGGCCAACAGGGTGTCCAAGAACAGTTTGTGATCCATAACATGAACTCTGCTGATTAGTTGGTCATTTAAAGACTCAAGTGAACCGTGTGCAGCAACGCGTGTGTTCTGTGTCTCAGGCAAAAGCAGTGAAGAAGAGCGGCAATGAGGTAGAGGAGGAGCCTCTACTGAAGGACAACCCTCGCCGCTTTGTCATCTTCCCCATCAAGTACCACGACATCTGGCAGATGTACAAGAAGGCCGAGGCCTCTTTCTGGACAGCAGAGGAGGTAACCACGGAGATGAGGATGCGTGTGGGCGGGGCCTCCAGGTGTCTGGTGATGCTCACTTCCTGTATTTCGTCCAGGTGGATCTGTCCAAGGACCTGCAGCACTGGGAGTCTCTGAAGGACGAAGAGCGGTTCTTCATCTCTCACGTGTTGGCCTTCTTCGCCGCCAGCGACGGCATCGTCAACGAGAACTTGGTGAGCAGGCAGCAACAGTTTCTCATGTTGGTTTTAATTTGAGTTGTATTACAAACCTAAATGCTACCTCGAACATCCTAAAATATTCCCCTGGTCGTGTGACCCCCAGGTGGAGCGCTTCACCCAGGAGGTGCAGGTCACGGAGGCCAGATGTTTCTATGGTTTCCAGATCGCCATGGAGAACATCCACTCAGAGATGTACAGCCTCCTCATCAACACCTACATCAAGGAGCCCAGCGAGAGGTGAGCTGGTCTCTACGGGTCTGTCGGGGGTCTCTACGGGTCTGTCGGGGGTCCCTACTGGTTGTCTCACGGTGCGTTCACTGACCCGCAGAGAATACCTCTTCAATGCCATTGAGACTCTGCCGTGTGTGAAGAAGAAGGCCGACTGGGCCATCAACTGGATCGGTAACCAGGCTGCCAACTACGGTAAAGACACGGGAACTTCCTGTCGTGGGGCCAGCGGGGGCCGATACCGGGTATTGATCCGCTCTCTCTGGTTCCTCCAGGAGAACGCGTGGTGGCCTTCGCTGCCGTGGAGGGCATCTTCTTCTCTGGTTCCTTCGCTGCCATCTTCTGGCTGAAGAAGAGAGGCCTGATGCCCGGCCTGACTTTCTCCAACGAGCTGATCAGCAGAGACGAGGTCATCATTGCTCATTGATCGGGGTTCGTTGCTGGTCTCGCTGCGTGCGTGGGGGTCCTCACTGGTTCCTGTTACTGGTTTCAGGGTCTCCACTGTGACTTTGCCTGCCTGATGTTCAAACACCTGGTAAACAAACCGTCGGTAGAAAAGGTCTCCCAGATCATCCAGAACGCCGTGGAGATCGAGCAGGTGGGTGGCCAACGCGCTGCCGGTTCTCCGCCCCACTCGGTCGCTGGGGAAACTGGTCTCACTGGTCTCTGGTCGGTTCCCCTCAGGAGTTCCTGACGGAGGCTCTGCCGGTGAAGCTGATCGGGATGAACTGCGAGCTGATGAAGCGGTACATCGAGTTCGTGGCCGACAGGCTGATGCTGGAGCTGGGCTTCTCCAAGGTAAGGGCGTCCCAGCAGAGCCGCCGGGTTCGGTCTGTGGTGATGAGACGCGCAGGGGTACGGACCTCAGCCGGTGATGGGGGCTGAGTGCTGCTGCAGACGTTCTGACCGGGGGACGAGTGGTTCGCCGGCAGAGCGACAGCAGCACGACACAGACGCTGGACTGAACAGACCGAGTTCGCCTGGGGGGGGGGGGTCGTGGTAGGACCCGGGTAGGGGGCTGTGCCTGTAGACTAACTGGCTCCTCTCTGCAGATCTACCGGGTGGAGAACCCCTTTGACTTCATGGAGAACATCTCTCTGGAGGGGAAGACCAACTTCTTTGAGAAGCGTGTGGGCGAGTACCAGAGGATGGGCGTGATGTCCGGCACCACCGACAACACCTTCAGGCTGGACGCCGACTTCTGAGCACCACCTCGCAGCCTTCTGAAAGGCCCGCTACCTCGCTACCCCAGTGCATGCTGGGAGGGCTCCTGCACACTCAGCCCAGAGATCGCAAACCCCAACCAGTTTACTCTACTGCTGGTTTGGATCAGAACTCTTTTTATATTTATAAAACCTGCTATATTAGTATGTTTTTCTGAGGGAGTTTTTAAATATGGTTTCAATGTCATTTGTTTATTTGTACAGTTACGTTTTTTTTAAATAAAACTTGATCTAAGTGTTAATGTGTCGCTCGTCATCACTTTCTGCTCTTCACCCAGAGGCGTTTATGCTAAGCTAACTGGCTGTTTATCTCCAGCATAAAGACATT
This sequence comes from Gasterosteus aculeatus, assembly GCF_964276395.1. Taxonomy (NCBI): domain Eukaryota; kingdom Metazoa; phylum Chordata; class Actinopteri; order Perciformes; family Gasterosteidae; genus Gasterosteus; species Gasterosteus aculeatus. The sequence continues at coordinate 16,583,851 of NC_135706.1, forward strand.
TAACCGAATTGATTTTAATCTAACCATAAAACAAGTATTCAGTTTACAATAGTACCTCATGTACTCTGACATGTAAGGAAATGAAACCACAAAGTGTCCTTAAAAGTGCATAACAAATGTGTGCAGACTGTATCATTAAACTACCGTTAACATTTAATCTTAAACAGACGTGCGATGTTTCGTGTTGCTGCGTTGTTAAATTAATGCTTAGTGTTTAACTTTATCAAGAAGCTTTGACTTATTTTATCTGAATAAGTGACAACTTCTCCTTTTGTAAGTGAGGTTAATGAGTCATTCTAAGTCTTATTAGTGACGTCATCCAGCCGAACCGCTACAGACCGCGAGCATCTACGTCACCGCGGTCTTTGTTTTTAATTTGAATAAAGATTAAAATTGTAAAGATACTCTGTGCGCCGACGTAGTAAAAGGTGACAAAGAATCTTTAGCTGACCGTTGTTCGCGCCGACAGTGTCTCTGCGTGATGACGTAATGGCCCTCGCGAACGTTTTCGTGATGACGTAGAACCAGGAAGTAAAAAGTCGGAACGAGCTCCGCCTTCATGCCACAACATGTCGGTTTCCAACCCGAGACAAACGTTTTCTATCCGGTGAGTTTCCCCCGCTTCTCGGTCACCGTCATCTCCGTTTTCTTTGTCAAAATTTAATTTTCATTGTTCACTTTTTATTGGCCCTTTTCCGATTAGCAGGCGAGCTAGCACCTGAGCTAGCCGCTTTGTTTACGAGCTGCTCAAAGTAATACATGTTCAATGTAAGTGTCTTTTATGACACGTTTAAGATGTTTACCTGAGTTCTGTAATGTTCTATTTGTGTTCTGGTGAATTTGTTGTAAATCCCATCGAAGTGCGTCTTCCTTGGTTTAATTGTACTAATTCGAATCGGCTTTGAGTCCAGTTTAATATGTTTAATATCCTCTGAATTAAATTACACTCCTTTATAGTTTGTGTACCGACTTTGTTTGAAAACTCAGTGAGATACTAACGCATTCATGAATACAGTTACTGCTGTCAATCATTATTACTTTATTTAATAAACTTTATTCAGGAGACGGGTCCTAAATGTTCCCTGTGGAAAAGAGAATAACGGACTTATAAAATGACAACAGGAGATGATTTGTGTTCAGGTTTGTGTATCAATGACTCCACTTGTCATCCCCATCAGGCGATTCCTTTCGCTGGGACCATCCTGGGCGGGCTGCTGCCGGGCGAGATGGTTCTCGTTCAGGGCTCCGTGCCGCCTGGGGCCCACAGGTGAGGACCACCTGCTAGACGTGGAGAACAATAACCCCTGTTTGATTAATATACCCCTCTACCCCCCACACACGCTCACACGCAGGTTCCAGGTGGACTTCCTGTGCGGCAGCAGCGTGAAGCCGAGGGCCGACGTGGCCTTTCACTTCAACCCGAGGTTCAAGAGGTCTCCGAGCGTCGTCTGCAACTCTCTGCAGAAGGAGCGCTGGGGTCCGGAGGAGGTCCTCCACACGGGGGCCCTCAGGCCCGGGGAGACCTTCGAGCTCGTCGTCCTCGTCCTCAAGGATGCCTTCAAGGTCAGACGCATTACATAGATATAAGGGCTGTCAATGAAAGGACAAATTAATACGAGACATAACTACTTGTACAGGTCGTTTATTTAAGTTTAAACATATTTAACAGCATATTAAATGAACTAAAGGCCAAGACCAGACCCCTCCCCCCCTCTCTCTCTCTCTCTCTCTCTCTCTCTCTCTCTCCCCCCCCTCTCCCTCCCTCTCTCTCCTTCTCTCTCTCTCTCCCTCCCCCTCTCTCTCTCTCTCTCTCTCTCTCCCCCCCTCTCCCTCCCTCTCTCTCCCCCTCTCTCTCTCTCTCTCTCTCCCCCCTCTCTCTCTCTCTCTCTCTCCCCCCCCTCTCCCTCCCTCTCTCTCCTTCTCTCTCTCTCTCTCCCCCTCTCTCTCTCTCTCTCTCTCTCCCCCCCTCTCCCTCTCCCTCCCTCTCTCTCCTTCTCTCTCTCTCCCCCCCCTCTCCCTCTCTCTCTCTCTCCCCCCTCTCTCTCTCTCTCTCTCTCCCCCCCTCTCCCCCCCTCTCCCTCTCCCTCCCTCTCTCTCCTTCTCTCTCTCTCTCTCTCCCCCTCTCTCTCTCTCTCTCTCCCCCTCTCCCCCTCTCCCCTCCTCTCCCCCTCTCCTTCCCTCTCTCTCCTTCTCTCTCTCTCTCTCTCTCTCTCTCTCTCTCTGAGTGACGGAGCGTGGAGCTGAGAGCGATACTGTTTTCCGTGTGGATATTTCCACTAGTTAATGTGGAGAACCTAGAGAGTTTGTGTGGACTTGGTTTTTAGAGGTCTGTGTTTGTGCAGTGCGCGTTTTTTGCGGCTGATCGGCTCGCGCTGGTCGGCGTGCTAAACGCCGCCATGGACCTGACCCGACTGACGCGGAAGCACGGCGTTAAGGTTCCGCCGGGCTTCCCGTGCTCGGTGGAGGACTGCAGCCTGGCCGTGGGGGAGATGGTCGGTCACGGCAGCGTAAAGTCCGCCGCCCGCATGAACAACGCGGTGGTGATGTTCATAGACAGCGTGGACAAAGCCAACATGGTGGTGGAGAAGGGGATCGTGGTGAACGAGACGTTCGTGCCCGTCCTGCCTCTCGCCACGCCAGCGACCCGAGTCACGGTCTCTAACGTGCCCCCGTTCATCAGGGACGAGATGTTGACCAGAGAACTGTCGAGACACGGGGTGGTCGTATCTCCCATTAATAAGGTGTCCTCGGGTCTCAAATCCCCTCTCCTGAGACACGTGGTATCTCACAAGAGGACGCTCTACATGATCCTCAACAAGAAAAACGAGGATCTGAACGTGGTGTTCAAATTAAGGGTGGATGGGTTTGACTATGTGATGTTTGTCAACTCTGACAGCACGAAATGTTACCGGTGTGGCAGAGAGGGACATCTGAGCAGGACATGCCCAGAGAAGACCTCTACTGGTCACAGCCAAGGTGGGCAGGAAAGACAAGAGGGGACAGTTGGGGTCCAACAGGGAGGTGAAACGGGGGACAGGTCAAGTCCAGAAGGGTGCAGTGAGTGAGGGGGGGGGGTGCAGAGTCCAGCTGGTGGAGAGAGGGACTGACGGGGTAAATGAAGACACGGGTGGGGCCCAGCAGGTGGGGCAGGCGAGTGACGGAGTGAATGAAGGGGTGAGTGGGGCCCAGCAGGTGGGGCAGGCGAGTGACGGAGTGAATGAAGGGGTGAGTGGGGCCCAGCAGGTGGGGCAGGCGGGTGACGGAGCGAATGAAGGGGTGAGTGGGGCCCAGCAGGTGGGGCAGGCGAGTGACGGAGTGAATGAAGGGGTGAGTGGGGCCCAGCAGGTGGGGCAGGCGAGTGACGGAGCGAATGAAGGGGTGAGTGGGGCCCAGCAGGTGGGGCAGGCGAGTGACGGAGCGAATGAAGGGGTGAGTGGGGCCCAGCAGGTGGGGCAGGCGAATGAAGGGGTGAATGAGGAAGCAGACGAGGTCCAGCTTGCGGGTCAAGGGGGCGTAGGGATGGAAGAAGGGGCGAGTGGGGTCCAGCAGGTGGG
>NC_135706.1:16587604-16647604 GCF_964276395.1 Gasterosteus aculeatus
AGACGGTTCGTTCCCACGTTGACAACGGATCAGTTAAAATAAACTCACTGTGCTCTTCTGGCGACTTGGTGAGTTGTGGAAGATAAACGGAGATTTTATACGAATGTAAACTGGAAAATGTTTCCGTTTATATTCCGGTTGTTGGATCTGATTTTGATTTGATTCAAAATGACCTAAAAGCAGGTTACATTGTTCATTTTACATTGTTCATGTTACATTGTTCATGTTGCATTTTTATGTCTATTTTACAACTTTCACATTATTGTCGCGCTCGTAGAACGAGGACGCGCAGCAATGAGTTGATTGACATTTTACTCAGATTACACATTAAAGTGGGATCACACTTCTGAAACCTGTTGAGAGTGAGAATGTAAATCTGAAGACGCGCTGATGTCCCCACAGGGCGTCCCCTTCAGGGCGTCCCCACCGGGCGTCCCCTTCAGGGCGGAGCTTCTGAGCGGACTGAGTGTCGGACGCAGCGTCTCCGTCTCGGGGAGAACCAATGAGAACGCTCGGAGGTGAGCACCCGCCTGCTGTCCGCTTCAATATGTCCACCACGACTTCTTCTAACATTTCTTCTTCTGTGGTGGAGCTTCGCGGTGAACCTGCGGGTCGCGGGCGGCAACATCGCTCTCCACCTGAACGCTCGCCTGAAGGAGCGCGTCTTCGTCAGGAACTCCTTCCTGTCCGAGTGCTGGGGCCCCGAGGAGACAAAGATGGCCGCCGCATTCCCCTTCAGCGCAGGGACGTACTTTGAGGTAACAAGGCGGCGTCCTTCAGCGCGCCTGACCACATTGAAGGTTGTTTACGGCAGCAGTGACTTCGAATAAAGGTTATTGATCTTTGTTTAAAGGAAACCGTATTTACATTTAAAGTTCTGTTCAAAGGGTGCCAAGAAAATCCACGTTGGTCACTTAAATCTGCTTCCCCCGTTGTGATGCCTGCTTTGACCTTCAGCAGGTTGTCTTCACGTCTACGTCCTAAATGCAGCGAGCTGCTGCTGTGTCTTAACAAGCAATTTAACAGATGTCTCCAATAAAGTGGCCAGTAGGAGTATACAAATGTTTAATATAGTTCTTTAGGATGCTGGAACATCTGGGCACAGCAGTAGAGCACCAGGTTTTATACTTTTAGAACTTCATGACAAACACGACGTCTGACGTAGATGGTTTGGTGTTTGTAGATGATCGTCCTCTGTGGCCCTCGGGGGTTCAAAGTCGCCGTGGACGGCGTCCACCAGCTGGACTACCAACACCGGGTCCAGGACCTGAGCCGGGTCTCAGAGCTGGAGGTCCTGGGAGACGTCACGCTGATGGACCTCAAGGTCTTCTGACCTGTGACCTCATTGCTGACCATTTCACAGAATGAAGCCACCAGGAGAAGTTCTTCATCATCTTGATGAACAAGATACGAGTCTTTAATTCTTACGTGTTGATTTCAAGGAGTCATTTTCCAATCGAACTAATAAATGTACGAGAAGATGAAACTTCTCATAGAATCACATTAAAAGTACAACAAACAGGACTATTGGCTCTGATTGTTAAAGTCAGCGCTCAAATGATTGGCAGCCCGTGATGTGTTTGTGCAGCCGCCACGGCTGATCGACCTGAAGAAACAGCCAGTTAGCTTAGCATAAACGCCTCTGGGTGAAGAGCAGAAAGTGATGACGAGCGACACATTAACACTTAGATCAAGTTTTATTTAAAAAAAACCCGTAACTGTACAAATAAACAAATGACATTGAAACCATATTTAAAAACTCCCTCAGAAAAACATACTAATATAGCAGGTTTTATAAATATAAAAAGAGTTCTGATCCAAACCAGCAGTAGAGTAAACTGGTTGGGGTTTGCGATCTCTGGGCTGAGTGTGCAGGAGCCCTCCCAGCATGCACTGGGGTAGCGAGGTAGCGGGCCTTTCAGAAGGCTGCGAGGTGGTGCTCAGAAGTCGGCGTCCAGCCTGAAGGTGTTGTCGGTGGTGCCGGACATCACGCCCATCCTCTGGTACTCGCCCACACGCTTCTCAAAGAAGTTGGTCTTCCCCTCCAGAGAGATGTTCTCCATGAAGTCAAAGGGGTTCTCCACCCGGTAGATCTGCAGAGAGGAGCCAGTTAGTCTACAGGCACAGCCCCCTACCTGGGTCCTACCACGACCCCCCCCCCCCCCAGGCGAACTCGGTCTGTTCAGTCCAGCGTCTGTGTCGTGCTGCTGTCGCTCTGCCGGCGAACCACTCGTCCCCCGGTCAGAACGTCTGCAGCAGCACTCAGCCCCCATCACCGGCTGAGGTCCGTACCCCTGCGCGTCTCATCACCACAGACCGAACCCGGCGGCTCTGCTGGGACGCCCTTACCTTGGAGAAGCCCAGCTCCAGCATCAGCCTGTCGGCCACGAACTCGATGTACCGCTTCATCAGCTCGCAGTTCATCCCGATCAGCTTCACCGGCAGAGCCTCCGTCAGGAACTCCTGAGGGGAACCGACCAGAGACCAGTGAGACCAGTTTCCCCAGCGACCGAGTGGGGCGGAGAACCGGCAGCGCGTTGGCCACCCACCTGCTCGATCTCCACGGCGTTCTGGATGATCTTGGAGACCTTTTCTACCGACGGTTTGTTTACCAGGTGTTTGAACATCAGGCAGGCAAAGTCACAGTGGAGACCCTGAAACCAGTAACAGGAACCAGTGAGGACCCCCACGCACGCAGCGAGACCAGCAACGAACCCCGATCAATGAGCAATGATGACCTCGTCTCTGCTGATCAGCTCGTTGGAGAAAGTCAGGCCGGGCATCAGGCCTCTCTTCTTCAGCCAGAAGATGGCAGCGAAGGAACCAGAGAAGAAGATGCCCTCCACGGCAGCGAAGGCCACCACGCGTTCTCCTGGAGGAACCAGAGAGAGCGGATCAATACCCGGTATCGGCCCCCGCTGGCCCCACGACAGGAAGTTCCCGTGTCTTTACCGTAGTTGGCAGCCTGGTTACCGATCCAGTTGATGGCCCAGTCGGCCTTCTTCTTCACACACGGCAGAGTCTCAATGGCATTGAAGAGGTATTCTCTGCGGGTCAGTGAACGCACCGTGAGACAACCAGTAGGGACCCCCGACAGACCCGTAGAGACCCCCGACAGACCCGTAGAGACCAGCTCACCTCTCGCTGGGCTCCTTGATGTAGGTGTTGATGAGGAGGCTGTACATCTCTGAGTGGATGTTCTCCATGGCGATCTGGAAACCATAGAAACATCTGGCCTCCGTGACCTGCACCTCCTGGGTGAAGCGCTCCACCTGGGGGTCACACGACCAGGGGAATATTTTAGGATGTTCGAGGTAGCATTTAGGTTTGTAATAAAACTCAAATTAAAACCAACATGAGAAACTGTTGCCGCCTGCTCACCAAGTTCTCGTTGACGATGCCGTCGCTGGCGGCGAAGAAGGCCAACACGTGAGAGATGAAGAACCGCTCTTCGTCCTTCAGAGACTCCCAGTGCTGCAGGTCCTTGGACAGATCCACCTGGACGAAATACAGGAAGTGAGCATCACCAGACACCTGGAGGCCCCGCCCACACGCATCCTCATCTCCGTGGTTACCTCCTCTGCTGTCCAGAAAGAGGCCTCGGCCTTCTTGTACATCTGCCAGATGTCGTGGTACTTGATGGGGAAGATGACAAAGCGGCGAGGGTTGTCCTTCAGTAGAGGCTCCTCCTCTACCTCATTGCCGCTCTTCTTCACTGCTTTTGCCTGAGACACAGAACACACGCGTTGCTGCACACGGTTCACTTGAGTCTTTAAATGACCAACTAATCAGCAGAGTTCATGTTATGGATCACAAACTGTTCTTGGACACCCTGTTGGCCTCCAGGTAACATTTGAGAAAGCTACGATCAATCTACACATTAATCAATGAGTCGTGTCGAAACATCAATCACGGATCTATTAAGAACACTGTGGATCCGCTGCGGATCAATACGAGCATTCATCATTTCCAGTGACAATGTTGCTGCATCAATCAACATGATCTCGATCCACTCACGCGCCCCTCAAAGGCATCGATCACCGACAGAAACAGCTGATCCAACTTTGGCGCCAGAACCGAGACTTTTGGCGCCACGAGAGCTAAACTAATCAAAACGGCGTAACAACCCCAGACTTTAAGGAGAACCGAGGCACTCTGCGTGAGATGACGTCACTCACCGTGGCGTCATTGAAGAGGTTTCGCGCGGTTTTAGACGCCAGGATGCGGCTCGCGCTCAGACTCGGAGGCTGAAAGAGAGAAAAGGCCTCCGTCAAACAGGTACTTGTACACACAGCTAGTACCTTTACATACACCTAGTACTTGTACCGTGATCCCATCTGCTGAAATACACACTCGGAGAGTCTGCTGGTTCTCACCGTGTTCTCTTTGTCCAGCGCCATGTTGTCCATCTGCCCGCTGAGGGACTTCTCCTTCTTCACGGAGAGAGGACTGCGAGTAGGAAACATGTCGAGCTCCTCCAGAAGCGCACAAGAGGTTCAAGTCGAGGGATTAAGCGCTGAAGCTCGAACAGAAGGACGCGAGGAGACGAGGAGAGCAGACTGAAGCGGCTCCCGATGTCCGCTGCCTTCTTTATTGGAATCTTGGCGGCAGAAGAGAGCCGGCCAATAGGGACGCGAGGGTCTCTTTAAGTGACGCTGTGTCGGAGCCAATCAGGTGGCGAAGCCGCCATCACGTGCTGCTGCATTGCCATCCGGCTGTTTGAGCCGAGGTTACAAAACTCCACAAAAGAGACGTTACGAAACTCTTTGAATGAGTTTACGGATAACGTATGTTTGTTGTTACACCCGAAACAGTTAGACTTTGATTATCTAATAGAGACAGAAGTTCAAATGGAACTCTGACTTCCTCATCGATATATTCTTGTTTAATTCGGATTATTAGATTGTATTTACGTATGAATACATTTTTTAGTTCACTATTATATAGCGGCTTGTTCGTCCACACAATTTCTATTTGTATGAATACATATAACATACAAAAACACATTTAGTTCTGGTACTGTTTTTAATATCATATGTGAGAACATGAACGCACATTAAGCCTATAAAGAGTCAAAAAAGTAAGAACACATCCGGGTAACTTGACTCCATGTACCGATATATCGACCCGGAATCATTGCGTGTGTCCTATGATTCAACGTTTCTGTCTCTGAAGCACAAACAAAAGGCTCATCTCCCTCTAAAACATGGCGCCAAACCGACTGGAGTCAGCTGTTTCCGGCCTCGAGGCTCGGCTCTGATTGACTGCTGGAGAACACAACAACACAGCGTGTAAATGTAGGTGAAGAGGAGACATTAAGGCAAACTCATAATCACAAGGTTTATTCAAAGAGTTCTTTTAAAATGCCACGTCACAAAGTCAGAAAGAATGAGGGACATGTATTATTATACTAGAGATAATAACAATTACATTTCATTTTGGAGATGCTTTTATCTAAAGCGACTTACAATAATTGCATTAAAAATATAAAATACAAATGCCAATAAAGGACATTTGTATTTACATATTGATGCTGGTCTCGCGTTGTTTTGAAGTGGTGCTGCAGTACCGCTCTACCTGACTTCCGTTATTATTTATATATTTCTCGTCATTAATTCATTCTGTTTGGCTTCAACCGAATGTCGGTCAGTAAGACAAGGGGGCGGGTCCCTCAACGACCAATGACGCGGCCCGCTCACTTTCCCAGCTCAACACTGGCCTCTCCCATTGGTCACGCCCCCTGAACGCTGCCTCTTGATTGGACAATCACTGTTACCAGGAGGGTTGGGGGAGAGAGTTCCGGTTGTAGAAGGGAAGACGTTACAGTGCCGTTTTCGTGTGGTGAAATGGAAGTTTTAAGTGGCAATGTATGTAACAATTCATCTTATTTTCTATATTTCTATTCATTATAACAGAAAGAAGCTAAAACATGATGGTAAGAAGCCCCAGGCGTGTTTTGTGCTTTTCTGCCAGTGCTTATGCTAAGCTAAACTAACCTGTATCCAACCTGTATCAGGCGTTCATTTTACATTTTTACTTTTCTTTCATTGACTGTTCATCTGTTCGTCTGTTCACCTATTGGATAATTTACTCTTAAAACAAAAAACAAAACCATCTTCCTGGTAAATTTTTTATTATAAAAACGTATTCTTCACTGTTGCTTACAGGCAACCTTCCAGAGATGGGATTATTTTCAGATAATTTATTCAGCCTTTATTATTAAGAATAACATTTAATAAGAAGGGGTTTTCCTTACTGGCTACGATATGTCAAATGTTTATTAAATAATAATTATACGGTGTAAAGCAAAGGTACCATCACAGGGAGGAATACTGTCTACTGACATCCCTAAAATATCAATAACTCGTACTGTTGGAATACATGTTAACATTCATATAGATACCAATATATTTACAATATTTACAGTCACAGACGAACAGGAGCACGAGGTGGAGGCTTTGGCAACAGATAAAACTAGAGTGCGCACATTAAGCTAAACATGACATTTACACATGAAGTAAACATGATGGTACTCGATGGGAGGAGGGGGGGGTCAAAAAAACAAGCTAGTTTAAAAAAAAATATTCCAGTGCAAGTCAAGTTCCTGTTGGTTTCAGTTGGATCTTGTTGGATCCAGTTGGTTCTAGTTGGTTCCAGTTGGACCCAGTTGGATCCTGTGCTGGATGAGTAGCAGCTTGTCGCCCCGTCCTCCTCCGGTGAGTTGGTTTTGGAATAAAATTTCCTGAGCTCAATGGGAAACTCGCTCGGTCCTTCGTCTACGTCACCGGGGACCATCTGAACATTGACCCTCGGCCTCCTCGTCTTTTACCGCGGCTCGAGTTCGCATTGTTTTTTGGTGGGGAATTAACGCTTATTACTAAAACTAAAAAACGTTAAAATGTGGAAACTTCTCCGTTAAGTTGGTCAAACAAAAGCTGAACTATAACATTTTAACAGGATGACTGTTAAACAATTGAATGACTTTCCAGCTAATTGCTACTGTTAGCATGCTAACGGTACAGATATCAGCATGTTAAAGTTGGCTAACCTGCTAAGCGTGAACATGCTAACTGTGAGCTTGTCAACATGCTTAACATGTTGACGTAGCATGACACGTTAACATTTCCTGCTAATATGCTAACGTTAGCATTTAGCTCAAAGTACAGCAAACATGTTCTTCTCAGAGCACCGTACAGAAGATAAAGGTATTCATTTAGATAACACAACCTTCCTCTGGCGCCCCCTTCCATCTTTTCATACATCTCTTGGAACGCGATGAGTGTTTCCAGCCTCTGGGAGGCGCTGCTGAGTCCGTACAGTTTGACGCCACAGTGACACGTTATAAATGAAGCTAACGTCGACGCAGCCGGAGCTAAGTGTCCATTGTTCACCAGCAAAGTTCAAGTTGAAATTCTAAGCCCTGCCCTCGGGGGTCCGGGGTCGCCCCCGTATGGGAGCGGGGAGGACCGAGCCCATCAGTTGGCGGTGGCGACCAGCACGCCGACGGGAAGGGGCCCTTGTGGCGCCAGTTCTGGCCCTTGGGCAGGGCCCCTCTGTGGAGGTCCCGGGTCCCGGGTCTCGGTGGGCCAAGACGACGCCCTCTTGGCGGTGATATGCCGCCGGGCGTGTTTGGTCAGGTGGTCGCTGCGCATGAAGCGGCGGTCGCACACATTGCAGACAAACTTCTTCTCGCCGGTGTGCGTGCGGCGGTGGCGGGAAAGCTCGTCGGAGCGGGCGAACTTCTTGTCGCAGCCGTCCCAGTGACAGCTGAACGGCTTCTCGCCTGCAGAGGAGAAGCAGTTGTCTTGGATCTTACCTTTGTTTAATGTACGGGACGTTCTCATTTTATTGTTGTCATTTCAAGTTTTTGAGATTTTTTCTTAATTATTTTGTCTAATAAAGTGTTTGTGATAAAGACGTTTCATCAAAGTTTAGTTGTGTGACAAGAACAAACTTGAGTTATTTAGCTGGTTCCTTTGTTTTTAATGCCACGCTCTTTCATCATAGAGGAAGCTATGAGGTCACCTGGTCTCTTAAACCCTGGCCTGATGTTAGCATGCTAACAGGCTAAACGTGTCAGTATTAACATGTTGTTATTATATCGGGATCCATGCTGGGTGTAACCAAAGGTTTGACAATACTGGTTGAAGTGACGTCCGGCCTCACCTGTGTGCGTGCGCAGGTGAGCTTTCAGGTGGGAGCTCTTGAAGTAAGTTTTCTTGCAGCCGGGGAAGTTGCAGACGTAGTTCCGTCTGCGGGAGAAGTCGGCCTGCGAGGCACCGCAGCCGCTCGCTGCCGTCGGCATGTAAACGGGCGCCGGTGCCAGGGGGAGGAGCTTAGTGTTGCCCAGCGTCACGACAGTCTGCGTGCCCTGCGGCGCCTGGGACACGGACGCCTGGGGCACCACGAACATCACGGTGCCCCGCGGCAGGGGCCCCCCCTGAGTCTGCACCTGAACCGGCGCCTGCACGAAGGCCGAGATCACACCCGTCCTGCTGCTCACCGGGAAGACCTGGCAGAGGACCGGAGGGGAGCAGGAGGAGGAGCGAGGGGGGGAGGGCAGAGGAGCTCCGACCTTCTCCTCCGCAAGAGTCTCTGGCATCACCAACTGAGGCAGCGTGGACGTCTCCGCTGGCCTGGCGGCGGCCAGAGAAGCGCCGGGGCTGTCGGCGGTGTGGCGGATGACGCTGGTGACCATCGCTCTGCTGGACGGGGTCACGTGGGACGACTCCGTCCGGGGTGGAGGTGCTGAGGTCTCTGCTGCGAGGGGGGGTGAGGGGGTGGAAGGTGGAGCAGGGCAGGCGTAGGAGTCACTGAGGAGGAGGGCGGAGCCTGCGCCAAGGATAGGGCGGGGCAGCGCCGGGTTGGAGGTGGGACTTAGGGCGGAGGTAGTGGAGGCCTCAGCAAAGCTCGGACTGTGAGGCGGAGTCATACACTGATGGAGGAAAACTGATAATTAAACAAGAGCCTATAGACAATACAGCCGTCATTTAGATGGTAAAAGTAAGTAAAAAAGAACAGAAAACTGATCCAACATTAGGAATAATTCTATAAACATACAAATATATTTATACATAGTACATACATATACTTAATGCATGAATACATTACATTACACATGTATAATATTTACATACATATTGCATTTCCTTTCGTCTAATTTAGCTTTTATACTGCAGTAAGAGTCATCCGTTTTATTTAATAAAAGACGAAGAAGATTAATTGATTATCAAAATAGTTGTTAGCTGCAACCCTTTATATATATATTCAATATCCAATGTGATATTTTTACAATCTAGTAAGTATGTATAAATAAATAATTATATCGTAGGATATTTACACACATTATTTATGTTCATGACCATAATTACGTTTCTCACCAATGACGAGAGGGCAATCAGGTCTTTGGGAGCGTCGCCCGCCTCCTGGTGGAGATGGATGGAGTCACAGGAGTCGGAGGTGGGGGTCAGTGGGCGGGGCTTATGCAACCTTTGACCCCAGAAGCTCATGCTGACGAGCGCCTCGGCGGCCTCCAGGTCGTGGTACTCGATGCACGGCTTCGGCTCCATGGTGGTCGCCGTCCGGCCGTCAACCTGCAGGACGAGAGAGACTCAGCAAAGGGACCCCGAATCCCTCAGAACCTTCTCACCACATTGATCCCGAATCAGAAGTGTTCTGCCCAGTGGTTCTTCAATATTTTGGATCCAGAATGATTGACACTCGAAGGTGACGTAAACATGTTATTTTCCTTCCTTTCACAGGAACTGTTTGCTTCAGGAACCCAAATGTTTTTTCTAGACAAGATTCAGTTCAGTGAATGTTTCTTTATGCTATGAAATGTATTTTATATTTCTTATAAGCTAATTAATGTGCAGAAAGACATCAAACAATGACGACGTCGTTGCTGTCGTTCACGTCTTAACTAACAGCGAGTGAAATGTAACAACACACACAGGAAACCTCCCCTGCACCACAATGGATGAATACACCCCCCCTCCAAAACAAGCCCCGCCCCCTCCCTCCTCCCTCATTAACGTGCACCGACTCACCCCCGAGTGAGAGACAGGGGGGAGAGAGAGAGAGAGAGAGACAGCTTCAAACAGGAAGTGTAGTCGGAGACAACAAAGTATCATCAGCGGTCACTGAGATTTCCCACGTTTCAGATCAGCACAAATGCACCACAGCAGATAGAAACATTCATTCACAATCACACAAATCAAAATGAATCTGTTATTAATGATAAACCTGTCGACAAGGATTTATCGATCCGTATGATGTTATTGATCGGTTTAAATCCTGAGGACACATCGAGTCTCATCAATTGTTCAGAATGCTGATTTATAAATGTTTTGATGTTTAATGAGCATCTATTACTATTACTTAAAATAAAACATGGAATACCTGACATTCTAATTGACAAAACATATATAATAATAGATATTATTCAATGGTACATCATTGTCACATGTGCTTCCTCTTATTATATTTTAATATTAAAATGATCATTCTGTAGTCAGATTATGACAGTTATATACGTATTGAATATATGAATATAAACATATCTGTAATTATACATGTATATTAAATATAATAAATATATGCGTGTATAACATAATCAACATATAGATATAACATACACAGTATAGGTTATACGTTACATAATGAAAGTCTAGAATGAGATCGAACTCACCAGTGGAAACAAAGACAACCTGCATCAACTTTATCATCCGGCGATGCAACTGTTGTACACACGCACGCGCACAGGAGACACCGGGTTCAGCCTGACCTCAGGTAAACCGAGCGGCGTGCACGAGCCCACCTGAGCGCGCGCAGGCTCGGCTGTTTTAAGAAGAACGCGCAACAACTTGAGAATAAAAGAAGAATAAAAGCGCGAGACTGACCTGCCAGCAGCGCGCACGTGAAGCCGATCACGAGGAAGTAAACAGGGAGCGCTCGATTAGAAAGCTCCCGACTCGAGCCGAGCGGAGACACGCTCAGAAATAAAGAAATAACAGAAGAAATGAGAAGCAGTCTGGCGGGTGGTAACACGCAGCCAATCACAGGCCGAGGCGTAGCGCGCCGCGGCCAATCACGCGCCTGGCCGCGCGTCACCGGGCCGCGGGGGCCCCGCCATTCGCCGGCGCGGGGTGCGCGGCTGTCGGGGGGCGTGGCCGCGGAGTCAGCGGTGTCAAAGTAAACCCGGTGAACCCGGGAGCGCGCGAGGCGAGGCGCGAGGACGCGCACGCGAGAAGCAACTGCGGATACACAATGAATGTACAGAGAGTTCTGTTGTTATCAGAAAGATTATTATATATAAATAATAATATTAACTTGGTTAACTGCGGTTTTCAGTGATTATCTAAAAGTGGAAATTAATACACACCTTCTATCATGATAAATAAATGATATATTCAAGCTAATCTCTTTTGAAAAAAAATGATGTCATAAATATAACTATATATTTTTTGTTTTTTCTTTATACGGTTAAAGTAATATTATTATGTGTTACAGACCAATAATGTTTTAAATGAACTTGATCTTTAGTTTGTTCAACGTCTTGAAGAAGGACGTGTTTTACGTATTGATCATCGAATTCTCTCCAAAAAATTAACTGGAGGACGAAGAGGCAGAAGTGGAGGAAGAGGAGCAAAAGGAGGAAGATTAGGAATGAGACCCCCGTGTTGGGGTCGCGAGGGGCGGGGGCCTTCTAGCCTTCTTCTAGCCCTCTCCTCCCCCACACACGCTGCCTCCTTTGTTGTGGCTGCACGTTAACCCGCAGGGGGACACCGAGATGAAGGAGGAGGAGGAGCAAGCTGGAGGTGGAGATGGAGGAGGAAGTTGGAGGAGGAGGAAGAGGGCAGAAGAAGGTGAAAGGAAAAGAGAGAGGAAACGAGAGGCCATGAGAGGAAAGGAGAGGAGGAGACGGGGTGACGCCAGTTTGTTTCCCCTTTCAGGTTCAGCGAGGTTGTGATATTAGAAAAAAGAAAAAGGCAGAAGGAAAAACAGTTTCAGGCAGAAGAAGAGATGTTTGTGTTACAGGAAGGTCCTCCAGTCCTTTGTGTCTCGTTCCGAGCAGAAAATGCACACATTCAAATATCCTCATTATATTATCAGGATTAGTTATAGTTCAATGAGTCACGTTTTATTGGTGAAAAAAAACATTTAAATGTTGATTGTAAAACAGCTGCACATGACCGTCAATATAAATAATATAGTCAGAATTGTTTCCTCTCTGAGCTCAGGTCTTGATCTTGGTCTTCCTGCTCCTCTTCCTGCTGTTGCCGTTGACGACCCTGGTCTCCACCTTCAGCACCTCCTGGAACAGGTACGCCGGCCTCACGTCCAGCAGGAAGCAGAAGAGCTGCAGCAGCCAGACGAAGGTCCGGGGCAGCGTGGCCTCCACGTCGGAGTAGAGCCGGGAGCACATCCTGCGGAGAGGAGGAGGCACGGCTTAGGAGGGGAGGAGTCTATGAGGGAGGAGTCAAAGGTTGAGGGGTCCGTAGGTCGTACTGCGAAGCGCTGAGAGCCGGATGCCAGTAGGTGGAGTTGGAGGGAGTCGGGACGCCGTCCTTCAGGGTCAAGACTCCGTCCAGCTTCTTCTGGTGCAGACTGGGTCCATCTGCAGAGTCCCCGTCACCCCAGAAGAACCTGAAGCTGGACGGGTCGCCCCGCCGGGCCGAGACCGGACGACCCGACAGCTTCTCAAAGCAGACCTGGACCTGCTCTGTTACCCCTGCAGAGAGAGGGAGGAGGGACCCCCAGACTAGATGACCCATTCTAATCTAAATATATGCAGATGTTAGCAGAGTTCACTCATACTTTTAGTCTTCAGCACAACACTCGTCTTCTGGCTGTCGGGGTGAAGAAGCTTCTGAGCCGCCCACTGCTTCCTGTGTGAACACGGACACCGGTACAGTGTGAATACAGAAAGGAGAGGGACCCACCGGGGGGACCCACCGGGGGGACCCACCCGGCGGACCCATGGGGCGGACCCACGCGGCGGACCACCCAGCGGACCCACCCGGCGACCTCCTGGTTTCTCCTCTGCTGAGCTCGGGTCAGAGCGGCCTGCACCACCCGGAACCACCTCCTCAGGCTGAACATGGTCCCTGGAGGAAGGAAGTTAGCGTCAGCTAGCGTTAGCAGCTACTAGCGTAAGTTAGCGTTAGCTGTGAGCGCTCACCTGTGGCGTCCTGGTCACATGCCTGATGGGATAACTCCCTGAAAGACACAAACGTCCTTTCAGAGAGAAGTCAAGCTTCCTTCTCTGTGACATCAGCGTGTTTTCATTAAAGCTTTATATGAATCTCTTTTTTATTATCTTGGCAGGAAACGCGTCACAGATTGGCTCTTAAAATAGCAGTGAAATTTAAACCAATCAGACGAGCTCATAGGATTTGAGCAGGAGCGCATCGGGGGGTCGCCACGGTTACCACTCGGTGCGGTCGTCCAGGCCGAAGAGCAGCTTCATGGTGACGATGATGAGGGCGGCGGTCTGCACGTCGTACCGCGGCAGGGAGGGGCAACCCTCCAGGTGGAAGGTGTAGAGCGTTTGATCCGCCATACCGGCGCGCTCCATCAGCCGGCAGACCCACGGGTGGAGCTCGTCTTAGAAGGTGTACATTAGATATTAGTACTGTAGGTTAGCATTAACAGTAGGACTGTTTATACTGCTACTACTGATAGTAGTGGTACTAATACTGCTTTTACCGGGCAGGTTGGCGTCCATCAGGTAGCGCAGGCTGAGCAGAGACGGGTGCAGCAGACTCTGCCGGCTGATTGGAGGAAAAACAGGAAGCTGCAAGAGCAGGATGAGCGCCTGAGCATCACGATGCACCACCCGGTGGGAAGGGATGCTCTGTGGAGAAAAGCCAACGCACCCAACTTTAACTCCAGGTCAGTACTCGTCTTTCCACTGAGTCCTCTGCACCTCTACACGTTGAAAGTATCGATTTAACTCGCTGAATATGGAATCAATCACAGTATTGATTCCGTATCATTGCTGACCTGCACTCTGAAGAGAAGAGCGTCTTTGCCTCGCAGCTTCATCTCATCAGGAAGTTCCTGGTGAGCGTTGACGTACGGGACGTGACCGTCATTCACCAGCCTGAGGACAAACAAGCCACTGGTTCCCTCCAGGCTTCAACCGACCTGCAGCTGTGTGTGTGTGTGTGTCGTTACCTGAGCAGGTGTGTGTGTGTGTGTGTGTCGTTACCTGAGCAGGTGTGTGTGTGTGTGTGTGTGTGTGTGTGTGTGTCGTTACCTGAGCAGGTGTGTGTGTGTGTGTCGTTACCTGAGCAGGTGTGTGTGTGTGTGTCGTTACCTGAGCAGGTGTGTGTGTGTCGTTACCTGAGCAGGTGTGTGTGTGTGTGTCGTTACCTGAGCAGGTCGCTGAGGGTCAGCGGCTCTCGGCTCCAGACCAGCGCCACGTGGATCAGAGCCAGAGTCCTCTTCATGCTCAGCAGACTCTGTCGGCTCGTCCTCATGGAACCCGACAGGTAGCTGACAGCGTCCAAAGAGCCCGAAAACTCCGACCAATTGCTGGAGCTCCCTGTGGGGTTAAGGGTCACATGTTGGACCAATCGTACCAACGCGATGTCACTCAAACAGAATGAAGCCGAACACGACTTTTAACATTAACAATAAACCTGCGATTGATTGATTGCAGCTGTCTCCGTCCGTCTCGCTGGAATTCGCGGTGGACTCGGCGGCGCCGTCCGAGTCGACGTCCGACCCCGGCTGAGGAGAGAGCGGGTAGGTTCAATCAAACTCGCAAAAACCTCCTACGAACTGCATGAAATGAATGATCCTATACAGTACTAAGATATTAATAACATTGGTCCTAGTGGTGTCAGCCAGAGGGAACTCACCCCTCCCACACTGGTCGGCCTCACGGGGTTGCTGGCGTACGCCTGGCGGCTCTTCTGCAGGAAGCTTCTCCACAGCTCACACAGAACCTCGTCCTGAAACCACAGCGTGCCGTCAGCCGCCCTGAAGCCCTCATATGAAAAACACCAAGGACGCCACGGACCTTGAAGCGGGGGCTGACCCCCAGTCGGACGAGGGCGTCGGCCTGGCTCCTCAGGATGAACTGGAAGCCCTCACAGAGAACCCACTGCCGGCCGCGCTCTGACCAACACAAACACAGCAGGAGGTCCAAACTACTGAAGCGTTTTATTTAAGAACAAAGTGAATGTTGTGACTTTGTGTTGTTGGTGTATAAAGACATTCCCCAGAGCAAAAGATTTATTGATTAACAATAATGTGTGATATATTTAATCACAGCAGGTTGACCTAAAAGAAGTAAAAACACTGACCGGGCCTCTTGGTTCTGGATCCTCTGCCCATGGCCGTGACCCTGCTGGTGCCGGGATTGAAGTTGGGGTCCACCACCTCTTTGGTTCTCTGAGGACATGTTATAAACGTGAGTGACATGTTATAAACATGTTTATCATGTAAACAGAGACAGAGCTGCAGACAGAAGAAATATCACACAAAGTTAAAGAAACTAAAAATTGATGATTTCTTAGATTTACAGTGTAAAGTGTCTTTGGGTACCAAGAAAAGCAAGTATTAGTATTATTTGCTAAAAACAAGCATTTGAAAAGTCATCAGAGGATTTTTCTGTCTACCAGCAGCTCAGTGTTGTTGTTGTTGTTGTTGTTTACCTCGATGACATTGTGACAGGACCTGCAGTAGAAACGACCTTCGTCTGAAATGCCCCAATCCACCGCGGCGCACACAGCACAGGGCTCCTTGTAGCCGGCCTACACACACACACACAGAGACACAGAGAGACACACACACACACACACACAGAGACACAGAGAGACACACACACACACACACACACACAGAGACACACACACACACACACACGCGCGCACACACGCACACACACATACACAGAGACACACACACGCACACACACATACACAGAGACACACACACACACACACACATACACACACGCACACACACGCACACACACGCGCGCACACACATACACAGAGACACACACACACACACACGCACACACACGCGCGCGCACACACATACACACACACACACACACACACACACACACAGAGAGAGAGACACACACACACACACACATACACACACACACACACACACACAGAGAGAGAGAGAGAGACACACACACACACACAGAGACACAGAGAGACACACACAAACAGAGACACACACACACACATATACACACACACACACACACACACACAGAGAGAGACACACACACACACACACACACACACACACATACACAGAGACACAGAGACACACACACACACACAGAGACACACACACACACACACACACACATACACAGAGACACAGAGACACACACACACACACACACACACACACACAGAGAGACACACACACAGTGAACGTGACATTCCTTCGTGGAGCCGCTAAGAGCTCGCGCGCTTCACGCATATGAAATATGAAATATGACGTTTAGTTACCGTGTGTTCTTCGTCCATCTCTGCTCCACAATGTAAATGTGATTTGAATGTGCAGTGTTACGCTTCGCTGTAGTCCGTCCACATGGAGCGTTTGTTTGGGTTCGGCTGCTTCTTCTTCTTCTTTCACTTCCGGTGGACTGACGGCGTCACGCGCCTCTGCTGCCGCTCAGTCCGGAACCGGAACTACACCTTTCACCACTTTTCACGTTCTACTCTCATTTGACATATTACATGTTTTAAAATGTCATTTTGTTTTAAACTAAATAAACCACAAACACAACATAATATATCGAATAAATAAATGTAAAAATGTCTAGTTAAATATCTCTGGTTTAGTATTTCTCGTTCAATATTTCTTGCAAAATATTTTTGGTTAAATATCTCTGCTTGAATGTCTCTAGTTCCAATGACTCTGATTAAATAGCTCAGATTGTCTCTAGTTTAATATGTTTAGTTAAATATTTGTTTAAATATATATAATTGAATGCCTCTGTTTAAATATGTTTGATTATCTCTGAATGTCTCCTGCAGTGAAAGCGGATTTGCAGGGATCAGAAGATATAAATAGAGCTGCGAGATGTCGCTGCCATTACATAAGATCGAGGTCATGTTTTATCATTTTTTTTATCTCGTGTATTCAAATTTATTTGAACAGTTTTAACTCATTTAATACGAATAGATCTTTTACATCTTTGAAGTGTTTTATTCCAGCGTGTTTGACAAGCTCACCATAATAAGAGCACATAATGATGACAGATATAAAAAAAAAGAAAAGTTCTCTGGGAACGTTTTATTGTCAGATACCTAAAACAAAAATAATTCCGTATTTATCAAAGAGAAACTTAATGTAAGGAAATAACAACACCAGTGGCTATAATTGAGAAGTTGAGTGAATAAAAGGAATATAAAAATATTTAAACAAATACAATCTTTTACATATTTTATTTCTACAAATGTGTATTAATAGTCCAAGGCAACGTATTTTCTTCATATTTATTCAAAATGTTTTATTTATTTAATGATCATATTACAAAATGACCATGAAACATAAATATATTAAATCAATCTGTATTTAACTTTATTATTTGTATTCCCAGGTATCGTAGCCGCTTACGTCAGTCCTTTATTGTGAAGGTGGCGGTAGCTACTTCCGCCCATGTTAGCTAGCTTCACTCTATTTATCTTCCTGTTTTTTTCGGAGAGATGATTTTTGTTTTTTTATCGGTTTTAAAGAGCAAAATAGTTCAACCGGACGAGATTACACCGGAAATGTGTTTAGGTTATAAAAGGATTTTAATACAATCTGTCGTTTATAGTTTAATCAGACTTTCAAAGTGAAACAAGCAGCGACGAATGAAACATCGAAATGAGACCGGAAGTCCTTTTTATCACCGTTTTTACCGTTTTAACGGAACCGGTCGTTTCTCCGGTTGCAGATAAAGAAGAGCAACATTACAGTAAGTTATTCAAATGATTAATCATTAAAGTTGATATAATAATCTGGTCTAATATGTCGTTATATAAACAAGCTTGACGTCACCTAAATGAACGCGTGTGGAAGCTCATTTCCGTAAAGGAGTAAAGAGTAAAGTTCTGTTACAACATGAATAAAGTCCATAATAAAAATAAGAGTTATATTCAGCATATTTTGTAACGTCTCAGCGGGATTAAGTAGATCGCAATTTAAACTTCCTGAGTCACAATAACAAGATTATAAATCAGTGTTGCGATTAAATATTTGATTTATTTTTTATTTTTGTAAATCTCTTTACGTGATTTACAAAATCCAAATTGACTTTTTAAATCACAATGATCAAATTTACAGTCAAAATGTTCATTTTTGAGTCGGAATCAGAATTTTGACACAATAAGTATTTTATGAAATACGTAAAAACTTTTTAAAAAATCCAATTTTTGAAACCTCAACTTCAGAATTTTAATTGAATTCTATTTGATTTAATTTATTAGACACTTTTAAACAAAGTGTTCCAACAATAATTTGGGTTGGCAAGTTAGAGTGAATAATAATAAATACAAATAATAATAATTAAAAGACAGCACTCTTTTCCCTCAGCGGCGTCTCTCAGGTCGATGCTGGACGCTTTCGACGTGCTGCCGCTCTCCGGCCTGCAGACTCACTCCGTCCGCCGCCGCGACGTCCAGACCCAAACTCACCTAGAGAAGCTGCTCAGCTTCAGCGCCCTGCAGAGGTCAGAGGTCACGCCTCGCACAGGTCTGACTGAGCCAAGTGCGCCCTGATGGCAGCTCTGTGTGTGTGTGTGTGTGTGTGTGTGTGTGTGTGTGTGTGCGTGAGTAGGCACTTCAGACTCTACCTGAGGACCAACGACCAGCTGTTCACAGAGGACTTCAGGGTCATGATGGTGGAGGACGGACGAGAGAGAAACGTCACGGTCAACAGACACAAATACTTCACGGGACACGTCATCGGTGAGAGAGACTCACTCATTCACTCACCTTTTATCCACTCACTCATTCATCCATCTGTTTCCTGCTTAGGGGAGGTAAACTCTAGAGTTCAGGCTCACATCGACGACCACGAGTTCTCTGCTCACATCCTCACTGACGAGGCCGAGTACAACGTCGAGGTGAGACACGTCCACAACACGTCACACATCACACGTCACGTCACACGACACAACACGTCACACGTCACGTCACGTCACACGACACAACACGTCACACGTCACGTCACACGACACAACACGCCACACGACACGTCACACAACACGTCACGTCACACAACACAACACGTCACACGACACGTCACACGACACGTCACACGACACAACACGTCACACGTCACACCACACGTCACACGACACGTCACACGACACAACACGTCACACGACACGTCACACGACACGTCACACGACACGTCACACGACACGTCACACGACACGTCACACGACACAACACGTCACACCACACGTCACACCACACGTCACACGTCACATGTCACACGACACGTCACACGACACAACACGTCACACCACACGTCACACCACATGTCACACGACACGTCACACCACATGTCACACGACACGTCACACGTCACGTCACACGTCACACGTCACGTCACACGACACAACACGTCACACGACACGTCACACAACACGTCACGTCACACGACACAACACGTCACACGACACGTCACACGACACGTCACACGACACGTCACACGACACAACACGTCACACGTCACACCACACGTCACACCACACGTCACAACACACGTCACACCACACGTCACACGTCACACGTCACATGTCACACGACACGTCACACGACACAACACGTCACACCACACGTCACACCACATGTCACACGACACGTCACACCACATGTCACACGACACGTCACACGACACAACACGTCACACGTCACGTCACACGACACAACACGTCACACGTCACACGTCACGTCACACGACACAACACGTCACACGACACGTCACACGACACAACACGTCACACCACACGTCACACCACATGTCACACGACACGTCACACCACATGTCACACGACACGTCACACCACATGTCACACGTCACGTCACACGACACAACACGTCACACGACACGTCACACGACACAACACGTCACACCACACGTCACACCACATGTCACACGTCACGTCACACGACACAACACGTCACACGACACGTCACACGACACAACACGTCACACCACACGTCACACCACATGTCACACGACACGTTACACCACATGTCACACGACACGTCACACGACACAACACGTCACACGACACAACACGTCACACGTCACGTCACACGACACAACACGTCACACGACACGTCACACGACACAACACGTCACACCACACGTCACACCACATGTCACACGACACGTCACACCACATGTCACACGACACGTCACACGACACAACACGTCACACGTCACGTCACACGACACAACACGTCACACGTCACGTCACACAACACGTCACGTCACACGACACAACACGTCACACGACACGTCACACAACACGTCACACGACACAACACGTCACACGACACGTCACACGACACGTCACACGTCACACCACACGTCACACCACACGTCACACGACACGTCACACGACACCACACGTGACACCACACGTCACACCACACGTCACACCACACGTCACACGTCACATGTCACACGACACGTCACACGACACAACACGTCACACCACACGTCACACCACATGTCACACGACACGTCACACCACATGTCACACGACACGTCACACGACACAACACGTCACACGTCACACCACACGTCACACGACACGTCACACGACACAACACGTCACACGACACGTCACACAACACGTCACGTCACACGACACAACACGTCACACGACACGTCACACGACACGTCACACGACACGTCACACGACACAACACGTCACACCACATGTCACACCACACGTCACACCACACGTCACACCACACGTCACACCACACGTCACACCACATGTCACACGACACGTCACACGACACGTCGCGTCACATGTCACATGTCACACGTCACATGTCACACGACACGTTACACAACACGTCACACGACACGTTACACAACACGTCACACGACACACAACACGTCACACGACACGTCACATGTCACACGTCACATGTCACACGACACGTCACACAACATGTCACACGACACGTCTTGGTTTTGACACACTGCATATTTGATGAGCTGAGAGACGGTGGTGATGGAGGTGAGGACCACCTGCTGTGATGTGTGCTCAGCCTCTGTGGAGGTTCACGTCGGCCCCCCCAGATGGTCGTTTGCTGGTCTACCGCTCAGAGGACATCAAGAGCCTCGGCCGCCTGCAGCGGCCCTCGGTCTGCGGCTACGTGACCTCTGGCCCCCGCCACCGACCCCCCAACGACGCTGAGGTCACTGCGCCGGAGGACCTGGAGGAAGAAGAAGAAGAAGGTCAGTCGGCGGAAGAAGAAGACGACACATTTCTGTGCATTTTATGGAGCTGCTTCACACGCTGACTCACCTTTGGGATCCTTTAATGTGAAAATGAATCTGTTTTTTATATAAACATATATACCGTGTGTGTATAAATATCTGTATATAAATATATATATGTATATTATATATGTATATTATATATATACAGTAGGTATACAGGAGGTATAAGCGCGTTTGGTTGGTCTTCCTCAGCCACAGCGTCCCGAGGGAGGCGCCAGCTGCCCGACCCCCAGAAGAACACCTGTCCTCTGCTGCTGGTGGCCGACCACCGTTTCTTTGAGCACATGGGCCGCGGGGAGGAGAGCACCACCCTCAACTACCTGGTCAGTCGCCCCCAGCAGAAGACTTCCTGTTGGTGCTTCTCGCCCAGAGGACAGACGTTTCAATCGACTGTGTCCGCAGATCGAGCTGATCGACCGCGTGGACGACATCTACAGGAACACCTCGTGGGACGAGGACTTCTCCGGCTACGGCGTTCAGATCCAGCAGGTGAGAGGGGGGGCGGGAGGCAGGCGGCGGGTCGGGTGTGAACTTCTTGTGTCTCCACTCAGATCATCATCGAGAAGAACCCGACTCCCGTCGGCCCGGGAGGAAGCCACTTCAACATGGGGGGAAGCCCGGCGGAGGGCCGAGGGGTCTGGGACGTGAAGAAGCTGCTGGAGGTACTCACCTGTCACTCACAACTCACTGCTAACGAACACGCCGCGCCACAGCGAGAGGCAGCGCTGCATTGTGGGTAACGTAGTTGAGCCTAACGTCCGCTCTGCAGCAGTTCAGCGTGGACATTGCGGAGAAAGCGTCCAACGTCTGCCTGGCTCACCTCTTCACCTACCAGGACTTTGACGAGGGCACTCTGGGTCTGGCCTACGTGGCCCCCTCCAAACCCGACATCCCCGGAGGCCTCTGCTCCAGAGGTGAAGTCCCCTCAGCTCCTCCTGCTCCATCGGCGCTGTGAGGCAGTCACTCATGTGTGTCTCTTGTCTTTGTCTCGTCTCCCTGAAGCCTGTCCGTCGTCCGCTAACGGTCAGAGAGACACCTACCTGAACACGGGCCTGACCAGCACCAAGAACTACGGCAAGACCATCCTCACCAAGGTGGGCCGAGGACTCCCTCCTGCATGAGACGTTCACATCTCCACGGCCCTCAAGCGGAAGCATAGAAGGAATGAGGACATGTGGAGGTCTTTGTGTTTCTCCTCCCCAGGAGGCGGACCTGGTGACCACTCACGAGCTCGGCCACAACTTCGGGGCGGAGCACGACCCCGAGGACATCCCGTACTGCGCCCCGAGCGAGGACCAGGGGGGGAAGTACGTCATGTACCCCATCGCCGTGAGCGGGGACCACGTCCACAACAAGGTGGGCTCCGCGGGTTCATCTCGCTTCTCTGGGGTTCACGTGTTTTTACTGACCGCCTCCTCCGCTGTCCAGATGTTCTCTAACTGCAGCAAGCGCTCCATCGTGAAGCGCCTGAGGGCCAAGGCCCCGTCCTGCTTCAGGCGGAGGAACACCAACGTGTGCGGTAACTCTCGGGTGGAGCAGGGCGAGCAGTGCGACCCGGGGCTGCTGCACATCCACCTGGACCGCTGCTGCACCGCCGACTGCCGGCTGACCGCCGGAGCTCAGTGCAGGTCGGAGACGCCGGGTCGGCTGCAGGGCTTGTTCTGCTGTTCTGCTACAGAGGTCAAAGTTCACCTGCGGGCTCTCTGTGTTTTTAGCGACAGGAACAGCGCGTGCTGCAAAAACTGCGTGTTCGCCGCCGAAGGGGAGGTCTGCCAGGAGCCCATCGACGCCACCTGCAAAGGACACTCGTACTGCACAGGTCAGCCCGCAGGTCAAAGGTCGCACATGAGCCCACGCTGCACGGCGGCCCCGCGCAGTGACCGGAGGCGTTGTGCTTGACAGGAAACAGCAGTGAGTGTCCTCCTCCGGAGAACGCCGCCGATGAGACGGCGTGTCTGGACAGCGGCGAGTGTCTGGAGGGCGAGTGTGTTCCCTTCTGCCGGGCCGTGCTGCAGCTGCAGCCCTGCGCCTGCAACCGTGAGCAGCATTTAGCTTGTGGACCTCCTGGACCTCCACTCAGCCCCGCTCACGCTAACGTTCTTCTTCTCCTCCGTAGAAACCAACGCTTCCTGTACAGTCTGCTGCCGGGACGGCGGCGGCGTCTGCGCTCCGTACCGGGACGCAGCCGGTCACTTCCTGTTCCTGCGTAAAGGGAAGCCCTGCACCGTGGGCTTCTGTGACGGAGCGGTGAGTCCTCGCCCCCCCCTAAACCCAGCGCGCCCTGTCCCACGTGACCTGTGTGTTTGTGGGTGTGGCCTCTTCAGGGGAAGTGCATGAAGCAGGTGCAGGACGCCGTGGAGAGACTGTGGGACTTCATCGACACGCTGGACATCGACACGTTGGGGACGTTCCTGGCAGACAACATGGTGGTCTCCGTGGTGGCCTTGTCTCTGCTGCTGTGGGTCCCCCTCAGCGTCCTGGTGCACTGCGTGGTACTGTGCTCCAATACTCCTCCGCTAGTACAAGTACACGTACCGCACTGCAGTAATACTCCTCCGCTAGTACAAGTACACGTACCGCACTGCAGTAATACTCCTCCGCTAGTACAAGTACACGTAGCGCACTGCAGTAATACTCCTCCGCTAGTACAAGTACACATACCGCACTGCAGTAATACTCCTCTGATAGTACAAGTACACGTACCGCACTGCAGTAATACTCCTCCGCTAGTACAAGTACACATACCGCACTGCAGTAATACTCCTCTGATAGTACAAGTACACATACCGCACTGCAGTAATACTCCTCCGCTAGTACAAGTACACATACCGCACTGCAGTAATACTCCTCTGATAGTACAAGTACACATAACATTTGATTTGAGTTCCTTCCTCTCCGACTGTTTTAGGACAAGAAGCTGGATAAAGAATACGAGCAGAACACCAAGTTCTTCCCCAGTGTGAGTCTGCACACACACACACACACACACACACACACACATATATATACATATGTATATATATATGTGTGTAAGTGCTCTATATATCTAAATATAAATATATATATACTTATATATATATATATGATTATATTTATATATACATATATATGTATATATATTTATATACATATATATATGTATATATTTATATATAGAGCTTTCTTTAGAAAGGAAACCGTAGAAACAGATGAGGTCTATTTCCCAGAATGCCGAGCTCCTGAGCAGCCTGGAGTCGTCATCGGTTCGGATCTTCAAACCTCCGACCTTCCCCACCAGCGCGCCCCCGTCTCCAGGCTCCGCCCCTGGTCCCGCCCCTCCGGACGGCCCCCGCATGGCCACCATCCAGGAGGACCCCGGCTTCGACGCGCACATGGACCAGGAGGCGCTGGAGGAGGCGTTCAGTCGCCCGGCGCCGGCGGCTCGCCGCTCCTTTGAGGACCTGACGGAGAAAAGCTTGATGAGACGAAGCGGGACGACCTCCATGTTCAGCCTGCAGAGACAACATCAGATGGACACCAAGGAGACGCAGTGCTGAGAAGACACACCTGATCATCATTTCAGCACTGACAGCTGAAGACATATAATTCAACTAACATATCATTGAGTAAAGTACTTTAAATTAAATCAACTTTATCTTTTGTTTCAAGTTTTAAAAAGTTGCTTTAAACCAGACGTAAACCTCCATGTTTATCTGGGAGAAATCAGGCTTTTATTTTGAAAACAACGTGTCATAGCATTTTTACTTATTATTGGGCCGTACTGATGATACGACCTCCTTATTTTATAAATGTCACAACATTCAGAGCTTCTCTTCTTTTGTGGTATTAGGATGGATTTTCGTTGTATTACAGACTTCAGCGCTACATTAGTTTCGTTGAGTATTAACAGATTTAAAGTCTAGTTTTTTTGTATTTGTCTCGTCACTGCTTCAAAATAATACATTTTACGGTCATGTGACCAAACTGACAAATAAATCCACTGAATTCTTGTTTGATCGCACGGCCTTAACTCGAGGGCCGACATCACGTAGTAAAGTGCTCAGTTGTCATGGCGATACGTCTGTCGCAATGAGGCGCGTGTCATGATTTCAGATAAAATAATAATAAGTCAAGATTGAATTCTGCCGATGAGCCGATTATTCTCAATTATGGAAATTATCGTCACACTAGAAAACAATTCAACAACAACGGTCTCTGTGGACAAACTTTATTCAACTTCACAGAAAACAGAGTAGAAAAATCAATCGTTGATTCCTTTGGAATCAGGATTCAAACAAAGAGTTTGTCTTTGTCAAAGGAGGGAAAACGAGGAGGCGTGGCATCGGTCAGAAGGCGGGGCTTAGGGCGTCGTAGAGCCGGTGGACGGCGACCTCCACCATCTCCCTTAGAGACTCGTCCTCTGCACACGTTACAGACTGGAGACAAAGGTCAGAGGTCAGGAGTCCCGTGTTTGTTTGTTAATGCAACTTGAACGATTGGAATCAACAGGAAGACCCTCTCTGGGTGTGAAGTGTCCCACGAAGGCCACCGTACTCACTCTGGTTTCTGGGTCGATGGACGCCGTGATTCCGTCCACAGTCACACTCAAGTCTTTACCGTCCCTGAAGTTCACGCAGTCGTCTCCAAACATGTCGCTGCAAAACAAGCGGCACAAGCGTTAGTGTCTCTCTTTACCACTCAGCTCTTATTTTGAAAACCCCTGCATCTCTAAAGAAATGAGCTTCAGTCAAAGAATTGCCTGTAAAACCGTTGCTTTATGAATACCTGAACGGTTTAGGGCTAAAATACACGTCTGACCTGTTGCGACCCTACAGACCCCCCTGACTCCGCCCGCTTGGCCCCTCAGGCAGAGCGAAACAAACATCCCCCTCAGGTGCGTGCGCTCGACTCACTGCAGCATGAGTTCCAGCCTCTCCATGAACACCTCGAGGTCGAAGGTTTCCTTTTTTCCTTCCAGAACTGGAACAAACAAACCGGAGTCAGTGAGTTTGTTTGTGTTGATCAGTCGAAGGTGTCGCGGCGTTTGTTTACTCACACTTCTGGGCGTTGGGGTTGGACTGGACCTCCAGGACCACCGTAGTGACGGCATCAGCGTACATGTCGTTGAGCGGGTTGGCGATCCACTGAGGACGAGAACATGGGTCTGTTGGTGGTTTTAATTACGTGATGAAGTTTGTTGTTGACATTGATTAGCGGCGTTAGCTTCAGGCGAGCGTGCTAACACATGGCGAGGCGGGTAAAGGAGAAACGTCGTTAGGAGGTGGCCTCTGACCTCCAGCAGCACCATGCCGGCCTCGTGCACCAGAGTGATGCTCTTAAAGATCCGGACGGTGATCTTCTCCGCTCCCTCCACCTGCTCCACGTCTCCTAGGAAACACACAACGGACAATTTACAGAACAGGAAGTGCTCGTACTGTCAGAATAAGAGCACTTTGTAAAATGAACTTCATAAAGGAATCAAGCAAATAATAACATGTATGCGTAAACAAATAGGTTCTAATGAATATATGTTTGAATTGTTACACCGGTGTGTAGAATATAATTCAAGATTATTTTTTGTTTTATCAAGTGTTTTAATTATAAACTTGAAATGAAATACACGTAAATAAAAGAAACCTATTAGGAACATTTCTAAAGTTAATTCATTCATAACAATTCCAAATATAAAAACACACCAACGACCAATTCAGAAGAATAATAAGTATAAGCAGTATAAGTATAAGTTTTATAAGTATGAGTATAATAAGTGCACCTGCGAGGCTGCGCAGCTGGCTGACCAGCAGTGAGATGGGGCCCGTGTACGGGACGGCCTGCGTCTGCGTCACTGTGCTCATGCACAGATCTGTGTAGTCTGAACAAACACAGGAGGACAAACAGTCACCAACGCTGGGGAAAACCACAGCGCCTGAACACAACGCTCAGCGAACAAAAAGGTTCAATTTGATTTATTAAGGAGGAGCACACACACACACACACACACACACACACACACAGACACAGACACACACACACACACACACACACACACACAGACACACACACACAGACACACACACACACACACACACACACAGACACACACACACACACACACAGGTTACTGACTGGAGAGGTCAGAGGGCGTCACAATGTGGTAGTTGAAGTTCCTTTTGACGAGGATCCCTGAGACCCTTTGACCCTGAACACACTTCCTGTCCGTCAGAGAGCCCATCACCTGCAGCAAAGCATGCTGGGAGTTAACACGGCCGTACAACCCCTGACAGAAGAACAAAAACGAATCAGACACCGACCTTGGCCAGCTTCTCCCCCCTGAAGTTGAGCGTGACGGCCTCGGTGTTCCTCGGGTTGTGGACCTCGATGTCCACCTCGTCGTTGTCTTCGTACTCGCGGATCAGAGCAGCTTTCAGCCGCGCCATCTCGTTCTGCTCGCCGTGGACGAGGATCTGGAGAGACCACGTTTAACATCCGATGCTAATGCTAGCATCCCAGGCTAACATGTTGACCAGAGTGTCAGCTGTAATGTAAGCGTGCTAACATGCTAATGCTACTCAGGTGATCTGCTTCATTTACAACAAACAAGATAACAAATAACAAAATGTGTGTGTCTGTGTGTGTGTGTGTGTCTGTGCGTGTGTGTGTCTGTGTGTGTGTCTGTGTGTGTCTGTGTGTGTGTCTGTGTGTGTCTGTGTGTGTCTGTGTGTGTGTGTGTGTGTACCACGTGGGGCGGTTTCAGGGCCCTGATGAACTCGCTGGTCTGCTGGTAGTCGGTGTGAGCAGAGAACGAGATGTAATCCACAGACATCTTCAGAGGAAGCTTCTGCCCCGACATGGTGGCGATCTCATCGGGCTCCGTCATGATGTGCTGGAATCAAACCCCGCGTCTCTGGTTATGTGTGTGTGTGTGTGTGTGTGCACGTACACACATTTAGAACGGTCGCGGCCCACCTTGGCCAGCGTGCCCTCCACGCAGTAGCCGGCGATGATCACCCCGTTCCTCTTGTCGGTGCACCAGCTCTCAAACAGCTCTCTGGACAAGCCGCTCTGCATCATCCCGGGAGACGCCATCACCACGCTGGGGCCGATGTCATCGAAGTGGTCCATGCTCTGACACACACACACACACAGGGGGTGGGGGGGGTGAGACCACGCGGCCTACGTGCTGGGGGGTCAGGCGGCGCGGCGCTCACCTTGAGGTTGCTGATGTGCTTGAAGACGAAGGGGTTGTTGACGTTGATGGCCTTGCGGATCTTGTCGTTCATGGCGTTGATGTAGGTCTGGTACACGGCCATGCACTTCCTGGCCAGGGACGAGGCGTAGTAGATGGGGATGTCGTGCAGCTCCGGGTGGTTCTGCCAGTATTCGTCTGCATTGGGCACACACACACGCTCATTTGCATATTCAAACCAAGCTGTCGCGCAACACGCCGGGCGGCCACTGGAGGCGCCGTCGTGTCGTGTGTTGCGTGTGGAAGTCGCTGGTTGCTTTATTTATGTATCATAGACTTTATTGCCCCGTGCATCCACACTGCTGCTTTTCATCAAGGACACATTTGTCCCGTATTTTCCTCCACGACTTTGTTCCCCTCGACCGAAAAGACACCCAAGGGGCTCCTGCGTGTCTCTCGCTCACCCAGGATGAGCAGCAGCTCCTGGGCTCGGCCCAGTGCGAAGACGGGGATCAGGCAGCGGCCCTCCCGGTTGACGATGTCGTGGACCGTGTTGCAGAAGCGAGCCTCCCTCTCCTCCCGCTTCTCGTGGATGTGCGTCCCGTAGGTGGACTCCTGGGGGACACGGGGACGCGTTCACAGCGACGCTTTAGGCAAAGCTTCGCGGGGAAGGGACGCACGCCACTCACCGTGATCAGGATGTCGGGTTTGACGCTCGGGATCTCAGCCGCCATCAGATGTCTGTCCTCCTGACGGGAGAAGTCCCCTGTGTACAACAACTACACACAGACACACACATCAGCACACTGCCCAGATAAAGGAGGTCAAATATACGGTTCAACCATCAATCAATCATCTTTATCAATTAGTGATGATCCCGGTGCTTCCTCTTCGCTTCCTGTTTGCACTCCATTGCGTCCTGTTTGCTCACTTCCACTTCCTGCCCCCCCCCCCTTCTCTTGTAGCTCCGTCGTGTCACAAACAAAAGGAGAGACCTTGGAATCAAACATCTACCGGCGGGACGCACCTTGACGCCAGCGATCTCGATCATGAACATGGCGGCGCCGAGCACGTGGCCGGCGTGGTAGCACCAGAACTTGATGCCGGCCACCTCCTTCACCTCGTGGAAGTTGATGGTCTCTATCTTCTCCATACTCTCCTCCAGGTCCGTCTCCGTGTAGAGCATGTCGTCTGCTGAGATGTTACTGCAGCGCGCGCGCACACACACACACACACACACACACACACACACACACACACACACACAGCGCTTTAAGTACAAGCACGCCCACGTGCACACACACACACACACACACACACACGCCCCCCTCACCTGACTTTGACGTAGTCGGACAGCAGCCAGCGGTAGATGGCCTTGGTGGCGTGCGTCATGAAGGTCCGCCCCTTGAAGCTGGTCTTCTGCAGGAACCAGGGCAGAGCTCCGCAGTGGTCCAGGTGGAAGCTGAGAGGAGACACAACATGATGATGTCATTGACTCGATCGGTTCCACAGATCATTGATTAACTCATTTATGGATCGAATCCCTTTCAGAATTCTTTCATTCCAGATGTTTAAATGCCACAATTTGCAGCTTTTTTCGGTTTCTGTTGATGTGACAAAAGGAGACATCTGGAGACGTCATCCTGGATCGTGGAGGAAGACGAAGACGGCTCGATGTGAAGGAACACGTTGATGTTGGTTTGTCCAGAAAAACAAAGAAATAAACATTTATAAATAAAGGCAATGAGCTCACTGGCTGATGAGCAGCAGGTCGATCTCCGCCGGGTCGATCAGGTCGATGTACGGAAGCGCGTCCATCCCCTCGAGACCAGGGTGGATCCCGCAGTCCAGCTGGGACACGCACACACACACACACACACACACACACACAGGTGTTACACACTACGTGGAGGATATTTTTTGCAGATGATGTGAGGAAACGTACCATAATCTTTCGACCTTTGAACTCCAGGATGATGCAGGACCGTCCCACTTCCTGTCCTGCTCCTCTGCAGCGGGGGGAGGGAAAGGGGGGAGGGAAAGGGGGGAGACCATCACTCTCACGTCTCAAGTCTTGCACTTATCAATATCACCAATATACATCATCATCGAACGTGTTTACGTGACTCTTAATGAATGGGTCTGGCCTGACGTCTGCGCATGCGCTGTCTGCTCTAACCCAAAAGAACAAAGCCTCTTTAGACGCTTTACGTCTTCAAAGGTCCAACTCAGCGACCGCGTTGGAACAAAAGACTCGGCGGTGCGTCGCAGGACGCAGTCCGGCCGCCGGGAGCCGAACGCGGCTGTTAAACTCACAGCGGGCGGATGAGCAGCTGGTCGCTTTCCTCCGCGGGAACCGTCACGTCACATTTACGTTTAGTCGCCATGGTTACTCCGATAAACCCGATTAATCCTTCGACTCGTACAACAGTTAATTCATCGCAGCTACGCGCGTCGCCACAGGGTTTGTAATCGCGTCACTTCCGGCTCGTGCCGAAACCTGTCCGTGCGGAACAAACATGTCGGAACTTTGATTCCACGTTAAGATGTAAAAGACATACGGACAAAATATATATATATATATATATATATATATATATATATATATATATATATATATATATATATATATATATATATATATAATGAATTTTACTCAAACCTTGTCGTAACCTTGATACGTTTTCCACTTTAATATAGAAGATTATTTCCCACTTTCATCCATTGTTTTCCCATAACTCAATTTTAATTTAATATATCCATACATGTATATACATATATTTACATAAAGAAATACTTTTTATATACACAATATATGTATATTCATGTGTGTGTATAACCCACACACATATGCAGGAGTTCCATTGAAGTTGTCCACGTATTTAAATAAGTCTTGTTGTGACGAAAACTGATCTGAGCCAGAAGGCAGAGCTCTCGATCTACTGGTCAATCTTGGTTCCTGCCCTCATCTCTGGTCATGAAGGACGGGTCATGACCCAGAGAACTAGGTCACGGGTACAAGCGTCCGAAATGGGTTTCCTCGGGAAGCGGGCTGGCGTCTCCCTCAGAGGGGGAGGTCAGCCATCCGCGAGGAGCTCGCAGTGGAGCCGCTGAAAGGAGCCAGTTGAGGTGGTTTTGGGCATCTGGGGTTCCAGTGATGAGGTGTTCCAGGCACGGCCAGCTGGGAACAGGCCCCGGGGGAGACCCAGACTAGGTGGAGACATTCAATCAGCAGATGCCGTCTTAGACCTCTGGGCCTGATGGTGATCGTCAGACACAATTGCAACTTATCTTTCTTTTATGTTTCTAATACAATAAATAACAAGCAAGTAAACAAATTGCTGCTGGTTTTCTGTTCGGAGGAAAGGCGCCGACAAAGTGGACCCGACGCCCCTGTGTGGTTAAAACCAATAGGACCCATGAATAGGGGTCAAAGGCCGAAAGGAACGAGTTTTAGCTGCAACAACATGTATTTATTCATGGAAGGGTTTTTCTTGTGTCCATGTGAGGGTCAAAGGTCAGAGGATGTTGCATGAGTACCGACTGTAGAGCCGTCTGAGGCAAATCTGTAATTTGGGGTCATACAAAATAAAAATAATTGAATTAAACTGAAAATTCTGCAGAAAAGATTGAAAAGTAGAGGAAAGGAAAAAAAGAAAGACAAGTAAAATATGTACATATTCAAATACAAAAGAAATAAATTACTCTGCATTAAAGGATTATTTCAGTCCTTTAATGACACTGTGTGTTAATAAGATGATGAAATGTCCCTTCAGGCAACAGGTTCAAATAAACACACACACACACACAGACTCATGATATTCATAAAACTGCTGATGTTTACTAATGAAATTAGTTTCCTTTCAACTTTACAAAGATTATCAGGATGCATTTAAGATAATTATCCAGAATCATAGTGAAGAATCTGCAGGAACAAACGTGACGTCGTCCCTGCAGGTCTACATAAAGAGACGGACCGACTTCCTGTCCGTGCCTCAGCTTCAAGCCCATTGGTTCCTGCTGAAGACGTGAATCCTTGATGATAAACGTGTGAATCTATGACGGGTTGAGGGGGCAGAATTAACTGCACGGTTCTGTGGGGGCGACTCCCAGGTCCTGTTTGGGTCTCTGGGCGTTGTCCCGTACAGGTGAGCAGCGAGGGGGCGGGGCTTCTCTCTCTGTCACTCTGTGATGAAGTGGACGAAGGTGACGGGAAACACTCCCCTCCTGCTGGGCTCTGCTTCCACGTGACCCACCTGAGGAACAAGACCACGTGACATCATCAGACAGGAAGTCACGGGGCACACCTGTGACGCCTCCATGATGCACTTCCTGTGTGTCACTCACCCACCACTCGCTGTCCTCCTCCCCCTCCACCACGATCACCTCCCCCTCGGAGAACGTCAGCTCGTCTGGATTATCGGCACAACAGCTGTAGATGGCCTTCACCCTCTGCAGCTTCTGCTTCTGACCACGCGCGCACAACACACACACAACACAACACACACAACACAACACACACACAACACAACGCAACACGCACAACACACAACACAACACGCACAACACAACACAACACGCGCGCACAACACAACACGCACAACACAACACAACGCACAAACAACACAACACGCACAACACAACACAACACACGCACAACACAACACAATGCACACACAACACACAAACAACACAACACGCACAACACAACACACACACACACAACACCCAACACAACACAACACGCACACAACACGCACAATACAATACACACACAAACACAAAAACTGCATCAACAGTCCATTTATACATAACAGTGATAATAATGATGATAATAACAATAATAACAATGATAATAATAATGATGATAATAATAATAATAATAATCCCTGTTGGAGTCTTTGATGGGGGACATGGAGAACTGAACCAAAGATAGACCCGTGACCTCTGACCCCGGACCTGCTGCGGTGGAGGACTTACGGAGAAGGTGCTCCTGGGTTTGGGTGTCGGAGGACCGGAGCTTTGGGAGGATTTGGACTGTGACCCTGCACAGAGTAAACAGTACTAAGTACTTGGTAGTATTAATAGTACCTGAGGGGTCCGGAGGCCTCTGAGAGTGGACTACCTGGTTGGTTCACAGACGGGGTCCTGAGCGGAGGTCTCTGTGGAGGACGCTTCACCGATCTGAAGTCAGACAGGT
Source organism: Gasterosteus aculeatus (assembly GCF_964276395.1). Lineage (NCBI taxonomy): Eukaryota > Metazoa > Chordata > Actinopteri > Perciformes > Gasterosteidae > Gasterosteus > Gasterosteus aculeatus. The sequence continues at coordinate 16,621,477 of NC_135706.1, forward strand.
GCATTTTCATTACACTAGTACAGACCACTAGAGTCCGCTACAGACCCGTACAGACCAGAGCAGTCCACCACAATCCACTAGAGTCCGCTACAGACCCGTACGTACCCGGTGGGTGATTTCGGGGACCTGGGTCCTGGTGGTCCCGGTGGTCTGCTGGTCCTGTGGAGGGGGACAGGTGGGGGCAGGGGCGGAGCTTTGTACTGCGGTGGTGAGGGGATGGGCGGTGCTGGTGGGACTGGCAGGGGGGGCAGGGGGGGCAGGGGGGTGTTCCTGGAGTGCAGCGTCTTGGTCTCCAACATGCTGGACCTCTTGTTTACTGGAGGGGGAGGAGCTACTGGGAGCACTGGGACATTCAGTAGGAATGTAAATCATTTATTGCATTTTTATTCCTTTACGGAGATGAAAAGGTTGCCGGTAATCAGCTGATCAACTAATCAATGAATCGATTAGTTGATCAGCTGATTACCAGCTTCGGTCTGAGGGGAAGTATTGAGGCTTTTATTCTGTCACAGGAGGTCAGGGACTCACCGTACATGGAGGAGTTCCTTTCGGGGGTCTGGGGGTTGAGGGGGTCAGAGGACGACCGCTGTCTCCCGCAGGTTTCCATGGCAACGGGCTTATTGTGTCCCGGACCTGCAGACAGATACGATCCTCAGGTCTGAGAGGGTTTATTTAATCGAATTTAAAAACATTATTTTCTTGCATCGCTCTGTAGGACCAACCGGAGAGCTTTTGCTTCACTAGAACAGATCTAAAGAAATCCAGCAGAATGGTAGACGTGCTAAACGTCTCTATCAGAGACCTGTCAATCAGCGTCTGACCTCTCTGGGGCCCTCGGGGCGGCAGCGCCGGCGTCGGCCCCTTCGGGGGCAAGTTGAGGTCCAGCACGGTGCCGTAGGTCTCGTTGCTGATCATCGTGCTTGGCGCCGGAGGCCTCTGTTTGTCCCTCGCCAGGCAGGCGGCGTCTCGGGCTAAAGCCGCCAGGTTGGGCTGCACGGCGCCGCTGGCGGGCAGGAAGCAGCTGACAGGACGCTCCTCGTGCCGGTAGGGGATCGGCTGCGGTAACAGAAGAACAACAGCTCATTTCACCGGTCTTTGTCTCCACAAGATGCTCGGTGGGACGACGGCTGACCTTGTCCTCCATCTCGTCCTCGCTCTCGTCCATGTCGTCGTTCTGGAGACGCCACTCGTACTCCACGTGGACGTGGACGTTGAACTTCCCCGTCTGAGCCTGAATGAGCTGCAACGCACCGACAGGCGTTAGCACAGCAGGAGGCCCACGCGATGCTAACCAGCTGCACTGCGTCATGAAGCATCACCTGCTCCTCGCACTGGGCGTGTCCCAGGCGCCTGGCGATGTCCAGCGGCGTTTCTCCCGCTTCGTTGGCTGCAGGAGAAACGCCGGGTGGGGGTTAGAAACCGGAGCGCGTCTCCTTTTAGAAGTTTGTCTTCAAGTTGTTTCTCAACTACTCTTTTGTTTATATGTGTATATTCTTATGTGTGTGTATAATATATACACACACATATATATATACATATATATATATATATATATGTGTATATATATATATTATATATGTGTGTATATATATAAAATACCCTGTTGGTGGGATAAGCGGTTTGCAGATGGAGGGATGTATTATATTTGTCTCCGTACCGATGGACATGGAGGCTTTTCCTCTCAGCAGCAGCTTCAGACACTCGCTGCTGTCCGTCAGGCTGCAGTAGCTCAGGGCCGTGCTCCCCCGGGACGTCTGCTGGTCCAGGTTCACGCTGAAACACACCGGGGGGGTTACGACACCTGAGAGGACTCGGTCCCCTCTGCAGCATTCTAGAAATATCTCCTGATTGGATTTGTTCAGACATCGCACCACTGAACACGACGTACTAAAACATAATCAACAAGAATCCACCAGAAAGACACAAAGGCAACATTTAGAAATGTAAAATAACTGCAAACAACACAACGTTAAAGACAAACAACCACAAGGAGAAGTAAAACTATAAAAAACTCAAATAAATAAAAGATGCAAACGATTAAAAGAGGAGAAATGATCAAGAAAACACTGACGATGATGACGACGACGAAGAAGAAGACGATGTCACCTGTTTTGTGCGAGGAAGTCCACGATGTGGAGGGAGTTCCTGTCGACCATACGGACCGCCAGGTGGAGCACCGTCTCTCCGGGTTCCTGACGGACACAAACTCATCTCACTGTCCTGAACACGTTGCCACGGTGACGGCTGTCACATGTGGGCTGATCTTATGAAGCCTCCAGTTCAGCAATTTGGTGTTCCATCTTTTTTTAATCATAATCTATAAATTACTAAATGAACATCATTGAAGAAGACTGAGACCATAAACTCATGTTTAAAATGTTTACTGAGGGAATAAATCAAGAGAGAAGTAGAGTCATTTCCTCATAGACGTCTATGGGAGCAGAGGAGTCGCCCCCTGCTGGTCACTACAGAGAACGCAGCTTTAACACAAGAAGCTCTCACGTCTCTTTAAAGAACTAGGGTCCGTCTCCTGGTTCTGACATTAAAAACTCAGAACTGAAGTCCTACGTGTTCGTTGGGCTGTGGGAGGGACTCCTGCAGGTCCACCCCCTCGGCGTAGACCTGGATCATGGACTGGATGTCTCGGTTCCTGACGGCCTCGTACAGAACCTGTAGTCTGGACTTGGCGTCTGCACAGAGCCGCCGAACGAAGCGCCTCTCGATGTACTTCGCTGTGATGAAGTCCTTCCTCGTCTGCCTGGAGGAGGAACCGGGGAGCGTCAGCAACACGCCGCCCACTCTCCGCCCACTCGCCGCTCACCCCCCCGCTCACACGCCGCCCACTCTCCGCCCACACGCCGCCCACCCGCTCACACGCGCCGCTCACCCGCGCCGCCCACCCGCCGCCCACGCGCCGCCCACGCGCCGCCCACGCGCCGCTCACACGCCGCTCACGCGCGCCGCTCACACGCCGCTCACGCGCGCCGCTCACACGCCGCTCACGCGCCGCTCACGCGCCGCTCACGCGCGCCGCTCACGCGCGCCGCTCACCCGCCCAGCTCACGCGCGCCGCTCACCCGCCCACCCGCGCCGCTCACACGCCGCTCACGTGCCGCTCACGCGCCGCTCACCCGCGCCGCCCACCCGCCGCTCACACGCCGCTCACGCGCGCCGCTCACACGCCGCTCACGCGCGCCGCTCACGCGCGCCGCTCACACGCCGCTCACGCGCGCCGCTCACCCGCCGCTCACACGCGCCGCTCACACGCGCCGCCCACCCGCCGCTCACGCGCGCCGCTCACACGCGCCGCTCACACGCCGCTTACATGTCACTGGTGGGATTCGGTTTGGTGACGGACAGATCTGCCTCCATGATCTCGTTGAAGCTGGCGTTTCCCACGTTCTTTGCCAGCTAGAAACACAACACGTCAGGTGGGTTCACTGCACACATTCAACTGTCGTCAATTCACATTTAACGCAACAAAATACCAGTTTATCAAATATAATAAAATAAGTAAAATAATATCTATATTCATTTAATATGAAAATATTTGAATATTCCTGTATACACACATATACATATACACATACATGTATACATACACTATATACATAAATACATATATATACAAACACACATACATATGTATGTATGACGCTTTGCCTCAGCGCTGTGATGTCCGTCCTCAGAGGACAGGTTGACTCACCAGCAGCTCGGAGGTCCCCAGAACGTCCAGGTCCAGGCTCTGGATCCTGGAGTAGTGGACCCCCATCTCCCTGTGGATCCCAGAGCACTCGATACAGATCAGCACCCCGAGGTTGGTGGACAGCCAGGTTGGACCTGACGGAGGACAGGGTGGAGGGAAGGGACGGGTGTTACGGTGGGACCAGGTGTCTCAAAAGCAACTTTTCACTTTACTCATAAACAGTTAAAGTCAGAATCTCAGAACCAACATGGATGTTCTTCACCTCCAACACGTCGTGTTCTCAGTACTTTCAGTTACTTGTTTAGTATTTGCATTGCTAGTAGTACGACTAGAACTAGTAGCAACCTGCTGCCCCACAGTGATACAGAGCAGTAGTAGTGCTAGTACCCGTTGTACTAGTACCTGCTGTACATACCGTGCGCCCCACAGTGATACAGAGCAGTAGTAGTGCTAGTACCCGTTGTACTAGTACCTGCTGTACATACCGTGCGCCCCACAGTGATACAGAGCAGTAGTAGTGCTAGTACCCGTTGTACTAGTACCTGCTGTACATACCGTGCGCGCCACAGTGATACAGAGCAGTAGTAGTGCTAGTACCCGTTGTACTAGTACCTGCTGTACATACCGTGCGCCCCACAGTGATACAGAGCAGTAGTAGTGCTAGTACCCGTTGTACTAGTACCTGCTGTACATACCGTGCGCCCCACAGTCGCAGCAGCGGTCGTTGCCGCTCATCCTCTTCACCTCCCCCACGATGGCTCTGGTCAGCTCCTGCACGATGTTGTTCTCCCCGTCGTCCTGCTCGCCTTTGAAGGCTTGTTGCAGCGCCTCCTCTCTGCTGTTCTGCAGCACCGACACCCAGCTGCACGAGACACCACGCAGGGGTCAGAGGTCAGAGGCCAAACGGGGGGAGGGAGGGGCAATGGCAGTACTTACACCTGACACTCAGCTTCGTCCTCTGCCTGGAAGTGATAGGTCCTGTCGTCTGGTGAGACAGTGAGACACGGTGTGAGACACGTGTGAGACGCAATGTGAGACACGGTGTGAGACGCGGTGAGAGACACGTGTGAGACACGGTGTGAGACACGGTGAGAGACACGTGTGAGACACGGTGTTAGACACAGAGACACTGTGTGGGACGCGATGTGAGACACAGTGAGAGACACGGTGTGAGACACGGTGTGAGACACAGAGACACTGTGAGACACGGTGTGAGACACGGTGTGAGACACAGAGACACGGTGTGAGACACGGTGTGAGACACAGAGACACTGTGTGAGACACGGTGTGAGACACGGTGTGAGACACGGTGTTAGACACAGAGACACGGTGTGAGACACGGTGTGAGACACAGAGACACTGTGTGAGACACAGTGAGACACGGTGAGAGACACGGTGTGAGACACGGTGTTAGACAGAGACACTGTGTGAGACGCGATGTGAGACACAGTGAGACACGGTGTGAGACGCGGTGTGAGACGCGGTGTGAGACGCGGTGAGAGACGCGGTGTGAGACGCGGTGTGAGACGCGGTGAGAGACGCGGTGTGAGACGCGGTGTGAGACGCGGTGTGAGACGCGGTGTGAGACAGGAGGAACCAAAGATGAGAGGAGCGTCTTACGTGAGAACAGGTCGAAGCTCTTCTTCTCGTCCGTGTTCCTCTTCACTTGGCAGGTGAGCAGGTTGAGTTTGGCCGGCGGCGCGTTGGCCTGAGAGACAAGATGTTGGGAGCTTCTGTTGTTTGCTGTTGGGCAGGGGGGCGGAGCTTGCCATGCAGCAGGACCAATAGGAGGAGAGGACTTGGCGTCTTACCGTGCCGTGGCTGATGGTCAGGAAACCGTTTTTCACCGAGCATTTCCTCTTCTGCCAAACCTTCCTCAGTCTGAGGGACAACAAGCAGGTCCGTTCTTTACTCATTGCTCAATTTTAGAATAAATAAGCAATAAATTAAGGAAAATCATTCAGTGTTTATAATAATGACTTTATAATTTCATAAACTTTATTTGTTCGGTTCAACCGAAAGTCTAAACCTGAAACTATCCAAAATAATCAATGAGGATGATTAGAATGAACGTTCCATGTTTTCTACGGATCAGATAAATGCATTGATGTAGAAAGACGCCCAATGTGTACTTACGTGGTTACATCCCCCACGAACTAAACATTACCCAACCTAACCGGCACCGTGAAGGCCTCGCGGGAAGTACCTGCCCCGTTGCATTCTGGGAGCAGGAGCCCACTCACCCCTCGCTCTTCTTGGAGAGAACCCCCGAGCACTCGGTGCCGTGCGCCTTGTCGCCCTGCAGCTGGTGGAGGCTGTAGCCGGCGCTCTGCTTGGGCTGAGAGGACACGCCGTCACACGCCTGGTCCAGAGACACCCCCCCCCCCCCCCCCCCCGAGTCCCTCACCTCCTTCTGCTCGGCCTGCAGAGACGCCTTCAGGACGTCCCGTAGCTGAGTCAGCTGTTTCCTCTCGCCGTCCTGGGTCTGCTTGATCTAACACCACAGAAGAAGAGACGCAGGTCAACACTCATCTACATCTGAGTCACTATCAGCCAACTGTCAATTGAACATTTGTCTTTGTCCATTGTCTCTTTGTCTTACTGTCCAATGTTCATTTCCTTGTACGTCTTAATAAATAAATACATGAGTATTTCCACGTTCTGATACGTCTCCTCTGTGGCAACAAATGGCTTCTGATTCTCCTCCACTATACAGGTACAAGGACTTTATACGGTACTAAATGTACTTTGTTGCAGTACTTATACACGTGGTATTACTGCAGTAGTGAAGTACCGTGCTCAGCTCCGTGCTCAGCTTCTCCACCGACGGCCTCAGACTCTCGGCCGCGTTCAGTCCGTCCTGGAAGAAACTAAGCGAGGCGAGGAAGAGAGGGGCGTGTTTAGAGGCGGAGCTACGGGGGCGGGAGCAGCAGCTGAAGGCCCGCCCCTTCGACCTCAACGGGAAGAAACACACTCAGGTGGAGTGACGAGAGGCCAGGGAGGATTTTTTATTTATTTTTATTCAAACCTTTATTTAACCAGGAAAGTCCCAGTGAGACATAGAATCTATTCTACCTCGTCCACTGTCCTTCTGTCCACTGTCCTTCTGTCCTTCTGTCCACTGTCCTTCTGTCTACTGTCCTTCTGTCTACTGTCCTTCTGTCTACTGTCCTTCTGTCTATTGTCCTTCTGTCTATTGTCCTTCTGTCCACTGTCCTTCTGTCTACTGTCCTTCTGTCTACTGTCCTTCTGTCCACTGTCCTTCTGTCTACTGTCCTTCTGTCTACTGTCCTTCTGTCTATTGTCCTTCTGTCTATTGTCCTTCTGTCCACTGTCCTTCTGTCTACTGTCCTTCTGTCCACTGTCCTTCTGTCTATTGTCCTTCTGTCCACTGTCCTTCTGTCCTTCTGTCTATTGTCCTTCTGTCCACTGTCCTTCTGTCCACTGCCCTTTTGTCCACTGCCCTTTTGTCCACTGTCCTTCTGTCCATTGTCCTTCTGTCTACTGTCCTTCTGTCCATTGTCCTTCTGTCTACTGTCCTTCTGTCCACTGTCCTTCTGTACGGAACCAAAGTGAAATTCCTTGAATGTCTGACATATTATGGTAAGAAATGTTTCCTGATTCCTGAAATCTCCTTTTCAAGGGAGACGTGACAGAGACACAAAGTCACAGAACAACAGGAGTCACAATATGTCAAAGGTTTAAGCGACAGCGACGTGAGCGGCTCATTTTAAAGGACATGGGGGGCTGATGACGGTCCGTCAGCGCTCTGAGGGTCTGAGACAGACAGGCTCAGGGTCCGGGCGCCAGAGGGCGGGACCAAGGAAACAAACCAAATGGTCTTCACACCTCAAGGGTTCACAGCAGGTTCCTCGCGTTGAGGACACCTTTCTGTCTGAAGACTCAAGGACCTTCGTTTCATTCCTTCAACCACATTCAAACTATTCAAGAGTTTTAATGTTAAACGTTGCTAACTTCGATCGAACCCTCCCCCGCACATCTGGACCCGACGTACTTGCACTGCGCGTGGAAATACTTGATGAGGTTCTGGAGGAAGTCGACGCCCTTCTTCACCTTGATCTCGTTGACCTTCAGGAGATACTGCGGAGGGAAACCGGAGAGACGTTTTTAGAGCCGGAGACCCCGAGGAGGATCTTCGTCCCGGCCGTGAACCCTCGTCTTCACCTCGCACATCTGCAGCTGGAAGAGCTGCCTCTCCTTCTCCATCTCCTCGGCGATCTCTCCCCCGCTGAACTCGGTGCGGATCATCCCGTGCTGCTTGGCGTGCTCCCGCTTCTCCTTCTCCAGCTTCACCCTGGAGGTCAAAGGTCGAGCCGAGTGTGAGCGGACGTGAGGTTTGCATTTTAAATGTTTATTTCATCTTTTCTTACAGTTTGGTCTCATAATCCTTCCAGGATTTGTCGAATGGCTTCTTCAGGTCCTGAAAGAGGAAGTGATGTCATGTTGTCAGAGCGACCAATCACATCGCAGCATTCATTCACAGCCCGATGATCTCATCACTTTAGTTTCATCGGGTTATTAGATCTGCAACATTAGTTCATTATTAATTAAGTTATCACTAATGCGTAACTGCTTAGATGAAAACATGTTTGTAAAACATTTGATGATTACAGATTTAATAGTGAATGAATAACTAACAATTCAAATATTTGGGGATTTTGAGGTTTGATTTATATATTATGATATACTTTACTAGACGTTTTTAACAACTTAAGACTGTTTGTGGACGGCTCGAGGCCGTCGCCATGTTGTTCTTTAAACAGGAAGTGACCATATTAGGACTGAGTAGGACGACTTTGGTAGAGCTGTCAATCGGCGCGTAGCCCCGCCCTAAAGCGCCCCCTGGCGTTTTGAGCCTCGGGGGCCACCGTCCCTCTCGTTGTTTGCTGACCTTTTAACGGTGAGGAAGAGAATAATGAGCAGATTGAGCCCTCGACTCACCCCCTTGACTCCCTTCAGGTCTCCCTTCAGCAGGCTGTCCAGAGGGAAGGTGATGATGTTGTTCATGTTCTGGAGCTGCAAACAGGCGAGAGGTGACTTGAGAGGAGGAAACCCTGAAGCTGTGCGGCGTCGTGGCCTCTGACCCTCACCAGGTTCTTGAAGAGCGCCGTCAGCTCTTTGGTGAAGACGGCGAACTTGAGGAAGGCCGAGCCGACCTCGACGTCCTCCCTAGAAATGCAGTTGTTTCCGAACTTCTCCATGGACTGGACGTACTGCTCCTCGATGTCCACATGCGCTGGAATCAGAGGAGACCAGCAGGTCCTTTGGTCTCATGGGTATCAAACAGTACACTATCAACATTAAAAATACAATTATAAATGCATTATTTTATCATTATTAGTATATATGGACATCTTTTTATAACAATTTTATCATCATTAATATTACCAGGACTATTTTGAATCATTATTACTAATATTATTTAAAATATTATAAAAATAGTTATTATAGGTATTATTCATTTACTATAATTCTCATTATTTAGAAATATGATTACAAAGTTCCTAATTAGAAACTCATCAGCTGTTTTTCAGGTTTCAAAGGTCACTTTTCTATGTAATGTTGTGACATTTAGGCTGCGTTGGAATAGTCCTTTCTTCTTAGGAAGGTAGAAGCACAGGAACCACTGGACGTCTTTTATCAAAGCAAAGGAGATCCCGGCCCACAATTCCTTGCGGCGGCGGCAATATTTAAGTAGTGACGTATCATTGGTCTGATCACCAGAACGAACGATCATGACGTAGAAACGCAGATCATGTGAGTAACCGTTAGCACCACTCGTTTATGTTAATAAAGTTTCCCTTTGAACCTGGTAGTTTGTGTGTCTGCACGACTCACACTAACAACACAAGCGTCTCCGTCCATCACAACTAGCAGCTCAGTGGAAAAGGAGTCGATTCCCTAAACACCTCCTTGTCCTGTCCTAACTCCTCATCAACTCTCCTAGCCATCTTTCCTTGACCCTGTGACCTTTTCCACGGAGGTCAAGGAACAGTGGTTAGGAATTGACGTTTTGACAATTTAAATCCAGCCCCAGATTCTTTCCTCGAGGTGGCCGTCTCTCCCTCAGCATGCTGGGACGGGACAGCAGTATGACAGGAATGTGTGGAGGAGAGACTACACCTGTCTGAACACAAACAGGCATACCCCTGCTGACGAAGTGAACGCCCCTCCTTCAGACCTCGCCGTTCTTCTTCCGGTCTTCCTGTCTTCTGTACTTTTTGTTTTCCTGTCTTCTGGTCCTCCTGAATTTGTAGTCTCAGAGAACGTTAGACCTGAACAAGTAGGACTTACATTGAACCTCTAAACTCAGGGTTCTCCCATCATGCTGCTGGCTGTTGTCATGAAGACCGTTTGTCTTTAGATTCTGATGGACCTTGGAGCAGAATACTTCATGAAAGAATGTGGACAGCTCGTCTCTGATTGGACGACGCTCGCTGCAGACAAGTGACACACTGAGACCTTCCCCTTCGGAGCCTTGAGTCACTCACCGAGACCAGACGCGTTGATGGCCTTCACCGACTTCTTCATCTTATGCAGGACTGATCGGTCCATGTCCAGAACCTGAAGGGAGACAGACAGTGTCAGGACCACGAGTCAAGTCCAGCAGAGTCAGGACCAGTAGTCAAGTCCAGCAGAGTCAGGACCACGAGCCAAGACCAGCAGAGCCAGGACCCGCACAGTCAGGAGGACCAGCAGTCAAGACCAGCAGAGTTGGGACTAGCAGTGTCGGTAATCTACGGTAACTGTTAGCCGTTAGCTCAACTTAACAACGGCGTTAAAGGCTAGCGCTAAAGAAGGTTACATGGAGTTACATCGGATTGCATCCAAGCTCTATTTAAGAAAAAAGATATACTATTTCATGATGCGTTCAAGCGTAATCTTGTGGATTCAAGTTTGAAGGTCTGAAGGGCCGGTGAGAACATTGTAGATTCCCAGCATGCATTGTGTGAGAGTTACTCCTGAGAGATCCGCTGTTTTCGTACTGTTTGGAATTTGTTACGAGACTTACGGTTTGTTAAAAGTAATACTGTATTATATTATTGACTTTTCCACAATATGTCCTATAATCATCCAACACCTCATTGATCACATGCTCACGACGTCTGACTCCTCCCTCCGGTTCCTCATATCCGTTCCGTTAACAAACCAAACACACAATCAAACATGCACCATCATCGCTGTGTTGAAAACAGAGAAGCAGCTCGAAACTCTTACAAAACATTTCAGCGGCAGGAAGTCCGTCTCTCACTTCCTCTTTCACCGAAAAATAAAACAACCTCCATTAATACCCACAGATACACGTTACCCTCATTAATACTCACAGATACACACTTTACCCCCATTAATACTCACAGATATACACTTTACCTTCACCAATACTCAAATACACACTTCACCTCCATTAATACACATACACACGTTACCCCCATTAATACTCCAAGATCCACACTCTACCCCCATTAATACTCCAAGATCCACACTCTACCCCCATTAATACTAACAGATACACACTTTACCCCCATTAATACTCACATACACACTTCACCTCGATCAATACTCACATACACACTTCACCTCCATCAATACTCACATACACACTTCACCTCCATCAATACTCACATACACACTTTACCCCCATTAATACTCACAGATACATACTTTACCTTCATCAATATTCCCAGATACACACTTTAGCGCAATTAATACTCACAGATACAAACTTTAGCTCCATTAATACTCACAGATACACATTCTAACTCTATTAACACTCCATACTCCCTTTACAGTATTTTGATCAGTGTGCGTGTGTTTGTTGTGTACCTCCTCCAGAGCCGACACGGTGTTCCTGCAGTGCGACATCCGGGTATTGAAGCTCGAGGTTGTCGGGGCTTTGAAGTCCTCGTTCGTCTCCGCGACGAACTCGCTCACCCGGATGAGTTCCGGCATGTTGAGAACTACTCGGCCCGTCTCGGTGCAGCTTCACCACCTTCTAAGCTCTCTGCAGGAGAGGCCCCGCGCGTCAGGTAAGCGGCCACACCTGGACCCACGTCACGTCGTCCAGAGAGGCAGACACATCCGGTCCTCACCGCCGCGCAGTGCTCGAGTGCCCGGGTCAGATGTGTGGGTACCTCCGGGAGAAGTTACGAGGCGTCACGTCGAGGATTCAGTCCACGGAGGTGTGGCCTGGAACCCTACGTCACCGTCCTCCGCCCTGCTGCTGTGACCACCTGAGGTAAAGTGGGCGGGGCTATGGGTGGGGCCAAGCGGAGGTCTCACTCCGCTGCTATTTCCTCCAGGAAGTGCCTCCCTTTAAAATTTCGTCTTAGTCAATATTACTTGGAGACAGAGTCCTCTCTCTCGGAGACACAGCTGATTCAAGATGGTTTTATATATATATACATACATATATGTATATATATATATATATATATATATATATATATATATATATATATATATATATATATATATATATATATATATATATATATACTGTACATACATATATATATAAAATAACAGCTTGTTGATGATGGCAAAGATCACTTTTGGAGAAAGGGAAGAGAAGAACGCTGGCCCTGTGGAGATCTACTCGAGTCTCAGGACATTGTGAGGAGATCTTAACGTCAGCATGAGGTCAGTGTGAGGTCGCTGTCCTTGTGAACAAGTGACACTTATTTACATGTATTAACAGGAATCAGGAATCACGAAACATTTATTGCCAAAATATGTCATAAGACATCAGTGCAAAAGTAATAAAATAAAATGCTAATGCAATGGGTTAGGAGAATAAGGCTATGGGGTAGTTTAAAAAGAGAATAAAGTTAAAGTTAAAAATGAAAAATATTTAAATAGTTAACAAATATTTAAAGAAATTATAAAATAAAGTGCACTAGCAAACAAGTGACAAAAGTGACAAGTGAAAAATGACAGAAAAGTGACGTGTGCAGAATGAAAGAAAGTGACCGGTGGGATGTCAGAGTCAGTCAGTGGGGGACCGGCTCTGTTGATGAGCCCGACTGCTGTTGGTGTGGCGGGAGGTCTTAGTCCTGATGGACCTCAGCCTTCTGCCAGATGGAAGGGGTACAAACAGGTTTTGTCCGCGGTGAGAGGAGTCGGCTACCATCTTTGTAGCTGCTTCAGGGTCCTAGAAGCAAAGTCCTGCAGGGACGGCACATTGCAGCCGATCACCCTCTCTGCAGAGCGGAGGACACGCTGCAGCCTGCCCTTGTCCTTGGCTGTGGCTGCAGCGTACCAGACGGTGATGGAGGAGCAGAGGATGGACTCCATGATGGTCGTGTAGAAGTGGACCATCATCGTCTTTGGCAGGTTGAATTTCTTCAGCTGCCCCAGGAACAAGAACAACCTCTGCTGAGCCTTCTTGGTGATGGAGCTGATGTTCAGCTCCCACTTGAGGTCCTGGGTGATGATGGAGCCCAGGAAACGTAAGGAATCCACAAGAGTGACGGGGGAGTCACACAGGGTGATGGGGGAGGGTGGGGCTCTGTTCCTCCGGAAATCCACAACCATCTCCACTGTCTTTAGAGCGTTGAGCTCCAGGTTGTTCAACATCATTATTATGGCCACATAACTATTGCTGACACAAATACTACTTGTATTATAGTTGTTAATCTATAACTGAGCTATAATTCATTATAGATGTAATTTTCCCAACATTATTCTGCTTACTAATTGAATGTGTTGCAACTGTACATGAGGTCAGTGCCTCTGGTACATGAGGTCAGTCCCTTTGGTACATCAAGACAGTACTTCTGGTACATGAGGTCAGTCCCTCTGCTACATGAAGACAGTACATCTGGTACATGAAGTCATTGGCCCCTGGTACATGAAGACAGTACCTCTGGTACATGAAAACAGTGGCCTCTTGTACACGAAGACAGTACCTCTGGTACATTAAGTCATTGACCTCCGATACATGAAGACAGTACCTCTGGTACATGAAGACAGTACATCTGATACATGAAGTCATTGGCCTCTGATACGTGAAGACAGTACCTCTAGTACATGAAGACACTACCTCTGGTACATGAAGACAGTGGCCTCTGGTACATGAAGTCATTGACCTCTGGTACATGAAGACAGTACCTCTGGTACATGAAAACAGTGGCCTCTTGTACACAAAGACAGTACCTCTGGTACATTAAGTCATTGACCTCCGATACATGAAGACAGTACCTCTGGTACATGAAGACAGTACATCTGATACATGAAGTCATTGGCCTCTGATACGTGAAGACAGTACCTCTAGTACATGAAGACACTACCTCTGGTACATGAAGACAGTGGCCTCTGGTACATGAAGTCATTGACCTCTGGTACATGAAGACAGTACCTCTGGTACATGAAGTCATTGGCCTCTGGTACATGAAGACAGTACCTCTGGTACATGAAGACACTACCTCTGGTACATGAAGACAGTGGCCTCTGGTACATGAAGTCATTGACCTCTGGTACATGAAGACAGTACCTCTGGTACATAAAGTCATTGGCCTCTGGTACATGAAGACAGTACCTCTGGTACATGAAGACAGTGGCCTCTCGTACACGAAGACAGTGAAGTCATTGGACTCTGGTACATTAAGACAGTGAAGTCATTGGCCTCTGGTACATGAAGACAGTGGCCTCTGGTACATGAAGACAGTACCTCTGGTACATGAAGTCATTGACCTCTGGTACATGAAGACAGTACCTCTGGTACATGAAGTCATTGGCCTCTGGTACATGAAGACAGTACCTCTGGTACATGAAGACACTACCTCTGGTACATGAAGACAGTGGCCTCTGGTACATGAAGTCATTGACCTCTGGTACATGAAGACAGTACCTCTGGTACATGAAGACACTACCTCTGGTACATGAAGACAGTGGCCTCTGGTACATGAAGTCATTGACCTCTGGTACATGAAGACAGTACCTCTGGTACATAAAGTCATTGGCCTCTGGTACATGAAGACAGTACCTCTGGTACATGAAGACAGTGGCCTCTCGTACATGAAGACAGTGAAGTCATTGGACTCTGGTACATTAAGACAGTGAAGTCATTGGCCTCTGGTACATGAAGACAGTGGCCTCTGGTACATGAAGACAGTACCTCTGGTACATGAAGACAGTGGCCTCTGGTACATGAAGACAGTACCTCTGGTACATGAAGACAGTGGCCTCTGGTACATGAAGTCATTGACCTCTGGTACATGAAGACAGTACCTCTGGTACATGAAGTCATTGGCCTCTGGTACATGAAGACACTACCTCTGGTACATGAGGACAGTGGCCTCTGGTACATGAAGTCATTGACCTCTGGTACATGAAGACAGTACCTCTGGTACATAAAGTCATTGGCCTCTGGTACATGAAGACAGTACCTCTGGTACATGAAGACAGTGGCCTCTCGTACATGAAGACAGTGGCCTCTGGTACATGAAGTCATTGGCCTCTGGTACATGAAGACAGTACCTCTGGTACATGAAGACAGTGGCCTTTGGTACATGAAGCCATTGGTCTCTGGTACATGAAGACAGTACCTCCGGTACATGAAGACAGTGGCCTCTGGTACATGAAGACAGTACCTCTGGTACATGAAGACAGTGTCCTCTGGTACATGAAGACAGTACCTCTGGTACATGAGGACAGTGGCCTTTGGTACATGAAGCCATTGGTCTCTGGTACATGAAGACAGTGGCCTCTGGTACATGAAGACAGTGGCCTCTGGTACATGAAGACAGTGACCTCTGGTACATGAAGTCATTGGCCTCTGGTACATGAAGACAGTACCTCTGGTACATGAAGACAGTGGCCTTTAGTACATGAAGCCATTGGTCTCTGGTACATGAAGACAGTACCTCCGGTACATGAAGACAGTGGCCTCTGGTACATGAAGTCATTGGCCTCTGGTACATGAAGCCATTGGTCTCTGGTACATGAAGACAGTGACCTCTGGTACATAAAGACAGTACCTCTGGTACATAAAGACAGTGGCCTTTGGTACATGAAGCCATTGGTCTCTGGTACATGAAGACAGTGGCCTCTGGTACATGAAGCCATTGGTCTCTGGTACATGAAGACAGTGGCCTCTGGTACATGAAGCCATTGGTCTCTGGTACATGAAGACAGTACCTCTGGTACATGAAGTCATTGGCCTCTGGTACATGAGGTCAGTGCCTTTAACTGCCTCAATAAACAGCTGCTGAACTTTGTCCTCCAGCGGCTGCTGAACGTTTCTCTTCACATTTCTCTGTGAACTCCATTCGACTGACTGATGGCGGAGAGGAAAGCAGCAGCGGAGGCGTCAGCAGACCCGGACTTCCTGCAGGCCAACGATCTGGCCTGTGAGGCGGTCGGTGGGAAGGTGAGTCAGCGAGACGGAAAGACATTCAGAGTCATTGTTTCACTCGGTGCACGAACTGATCGGTGACCTTAGCCATAAGTTTACTTTTTCTAATATTCAGTTTGTTGTTTGGAGCGAGTGATAGAGGCAATGCAGTTTTATCTTATATTAATAATATACACATCAAGAGATTGAATCCACGGGTGTCCACATGCATCGCAAACATGAATATACTTATATCTAAAAAGGACACCGATATGCATCTGTTCATGGCTATGCATCTATCAGCAGCATGTTCATTGTAGTGCTAGTTGGAACTTCATTTACACTTTGGTCATGGTGGAGCCAAAGAAAGACCAAAGAGCCTTCATCCGATGATGAGGAACTATTCCTTCAAACTATGGATTAGCGTAGGTAATGTTGGCCAACTGTCCATACATTAATTTCTTGGCTGTTATTGAAACAAAGTGCGTTGTGTTGTTGCTCTTCCAGGTTATTTTTGCTACAGACGAATGGTTCGCTCCTGCTGCCAACCTGCTGAAGGTACAACTCTGAAGTACCGGCTTCAGGTTTTACTCCAGCTGCAAATGTTAAAGCCACAGCAGTTTATTTGACAAGCTCCTCTTCATTAAAGGTTGTTCAGTTCTCCAGCATAAACAACAAAAATCAGTTGCAATCAAATCTTGCTCTCGGCACTCTGCCCGTCCCAAGTCCACCTGAACCCTTCACGATTGTTCCAGCGGACCTAACGGGTGCGACTGCTTTCAAGTTGCATTCATGTTGGGTCCTATTCTCAGCGGCGGATGAATCCACATCAGTAGTAGTTGGTGATTACTGGTGGAACGAGCTCTCTGAAGACATCAGGACCGCAGAGAGCCTTCACATCTTCCGCCGCCAACTAAAGACACACCTCTTCAGACTCTACCTCCACTAAAGACTAACAAACTGTAGCACTTAAATTGTACTTGTAACGTCACTCATCTATAGCAAATTGTAAATTGGCTTATTTGAGGAAATTGCACTTTCTTGTTTCTTGTTCTCCTGAGTTTGTACCCTATGGTTGAATGCACTTATTTTACGTCGCTTTGGATAAAAGCGTCCGCTAAATGACATGTAATATAATGTAATGTGATTAGTTCTGTGAATACTCCCATGATGACCTTTAATGTTCCTCCAGAGAGAAACGCCGACCTTCAGCCCCTCGGCCTTCCACGAGTTTGGCAAGTTGATGGACGGATGGGAGACGAGGAGGAGGAGGACGGCGGGTTAGTACCCCACCAGTACTTCTGTAACGTGGAACAATACTGTATCCTCAGTCTAAAAAGTGTTACTAAGGCTGGACACATGCGTTAACGCATTCATTCATTACAGTTTCTTTTAGAGTCACAAAAGAATCATGAGATTAATTTCAGCTTATTTAGGAGTGAATCTGTCCCCAATGAACTGATATCAATCGTACTCTGAGTCTAAGGTTACCTCTTCTCTCACTCTCCCTGGAGGTCATGACTGGTGCATTGTCGAGCTGGGAGTACCAGGGCAGATCCAGGGCCTTGATGTGGACACGTCCTTCTTCACAGGAAACCACTCACCCGGCGTCTCTGTGCAGGCCAGCTGTCTGG
Organism: Gasterosteus aculeatus; assembly: GCF_964276395.1. Taxonomy (NCBI): domain Eukaryota; kingdom Metazoa; phylum Chordata; class Actinopteri; order Perciformes; family Gasterosteidae; genus Gasterosteus; species Gasterosteus aculeatus. The sequence goes on from NC_135706.1 coordinate 16,639,172, forward strand.
GTACCAGCTCCTCAGATCCTCCTTAGTTCCTAAACTACCACAAAGCACCTAAACTTAACGGAACTGGAACGATAACGAACGCTACCGGAAACCTTCTCCAGAAGTTTAAATGTTGGGACCAAAGAAACGCCACAATCTTCTTTGACAATTTTTTGTGACTAATTGTATTGGTACGTGCACACAGAAGACAATGAGTTGTTGATTATGCACTTTAAAAGGTGCGCTATTAGAGACCTGATGATCCTTGTCTTGTGTTACACTGGGTGACATGGTGTGCGTCCACTAGGAAGCAAAGCACAGTGAATGAAGACATGGAAACAGAAGTAACAAGATGGTCAGCGATAGACGATTAAAGGAAGATGCAGAGCTAGTGTGTGAGTCTTTGATCGTGTATCTGATACATTGATCCGTTATTCACCAGACAAACCTCCCTCCTTCAGCCTGGAGGGAGACCGGACTGGCATGGCCGCCTCCGACGCTCAGCTGGCTGCTGTCGCCGAGGTAAAAAGGATGAGTGTGACGTATCAACACAATGTATGACCCTCTGTGTTCCCCTCCAGAGTCACGTGATGCTCTACTTTCCCCTCTAGAGTTGCATGATGCTCTAGGGCCCTCTTTAAATTCATGTGATGCCCTCCACTCCAGTCACACAATGCTCTACAGGCCACTCTAGAGTCACACGATGCTCTACGGTCCACTCTAGAGTCACACGATGCTCTACAGGCCACTCTAGAGTCACACGATGCTCTACGGTCCACTCTAGAGTCACACGATGCTCTACAGGCCACTCTAGAGTCACACGATGCTCTACAGGCCAATCTAGAGTCACACGATGCTCTACGGTCCACTCTAGAGTCACACGATGCTCTACGGTCCACTCTAGAGTCACACGATGCTCTACAGGCCAATCTAGAGTCACACGATGCTCTACAGCCCAATCTAGAGTCACACGATGCTCTACAGGCCAATCTAGAGTCACACGATGCTCTACGGTCCACTCTAGAGTCACACGATGCTCTACAGGCCAATCTAGAGTCACACAAGGCTCTACAGCCCAATCTAGAGTCACACGATGCTCTACAGCCCAATCTAGAGTCACATGATGCTCTACAGGCCAATCTAGAGTCACACGATGCTCTACAGGCCAATCTAGAGTCACATGATGCTCTCCCACACGATGCTCTACGGTCCACTCTAGAGTCACAAGATGCTCTACAGGCCAATCTAGAGTCACACGATGCTCTACAGGCCAAACTAGAGTCACACGATGCTCTACAGCCCAATCTAGAGTCACACGATGCTCTACAGGGCAATCTAGAGTCACACGATGCTCTCCCACACGATGCTCTACGGTCCACTCTAGAGTCACAAGATGCTCTACAGGTCACTCTAGAGTCACACGATGCTCTACAGGCCAATCTAGAGTCACACGATGCTCTACGGTCCACTCTGGAGTCACACGATGCTCTACTTTCCCTTCTGGAGTCAGTTTTAGACGTTTTGTCAATTATTCCATTGACAGCTGATGCGTGGTTTGGTTGACAGCTGCGCTCGGAGGCGTGGCCTGAGCTGGTATGTGTGTCGGAGCTGAAGCCTGGATACTCAGACTCCTGCCATAACTACTTCAAGGTCAACTTCAAGCACAGAGTCACACACCTGCGCCTGAACATGCACCCAGGTACGACACACGCTCACAATTAACCGATGCTAACAAAAATAATAATGATAAGAATAAAACTGCAGTGTCTGTACCTCGTCAGATGGAGGGATAGCCAGATTGCGGGCGTACGGTGTTGGGCAGAGAGACTGGTCCTCTGTCTCCACCCAGCAGGAGGTTGACCTGGTGGCCATGACCAATGGAGGGGTTTGCCTTGGTTACAGCGACGCCCACTTTGGTCATCCACGCAACATGATTGGTTTGAATCAACATAAATAACTTTCCTTTTTAGTTTGCTGTTGGTAACACTTGATGTTTTCTTTTTCATTCATGATATTATGGGATTTGGTCACTGAGCTTCACGTGTTGTGTGTGGAAGTACTGGTAACACTGATGAAATTGGTAATACTTGTTGTACTAGGAAACTAGGAAAATGGTAATAAAACTGGTGTGAATAGAGACACTGGTGTACTGGTTAAACTGGCCTGCTGCGTTTCAGGTCTTGGCCGCGCTGCCAACATGGCCGACGGCTGGGAGACGGCCCGCAGACTTGATCGCCCCAAATACCTGAAGGTTTAAACACAGCGAACAAATGACATGAACACCGATAACCATCACATGAATCATGAATGGATGAACTCTCTGTATCAAATGTCCTCACTGTCCATCATCCCTTTCAACCTCAACATCACCTCCAGTTACAGAACGCTCCCACTTTAGAAGTCTGATAACTTCCCTGAAGTTTCGTTAGTTTAAAAATGTCTCCCTGACTGCAGGTGGACCAGAGAGGGATCCTGCAGGTCCCCGGATGGGAGTGGACCGTGTTCCGCCTCGGCACACCGGGACTCATCAGGAGGGTCGAGATTGACACCAACCACTTCAGAGGTCGCCCCACACACACACACACACACACACACACACTCACACACACTCACACGCTCACCTGTGTGTGTCCACCAGGTAACTTCCCGGACTCCTGCAGGATTGATGTTTGTTCTTTGACCCCTGAGGAGGAAGCTCAGTGCGTCGGCACCAAGTGGAGCTCAGTGGCATGGGGGGTCCTTCTACCCCCTCAAAAGGTAAGCGTGTGCGTGTGCGTTTGTGTGCGTGTGTGTGTGTGAGTGTGCGTGTGTGTGCGCGTGATCTCACACAAATAACACACACACACACTACTACACAGTAACTTAAATAACACACACACACACACATGATTACGTGATGAAGGTGTGTCATTAAGCTCCTCCCCCCTCTGCAGCTCCGTCCTCACCACAGACATCTGTATGGAGAGGCCCAGCTCGCCCCCACCCACCCCGTCACCCACGTCCGTCTCACCATCAGCCCTGACGGAGGGGTCAGCCGGCTCCGGCTCTGGGGTCGACCCACGGCCCCCACCGCTGCTCCGCTAGCCAATCAGGAGCGGCCGGCCTCCAAGCTGTGACGCCGCCAACACACAGCGAGGATTTAACAAATAAAACACAAAAGTACAGTCTGATGGTCGTTATTACTAGCGATGATTATCTCATCTCGTCTCATCTTATATTATCTCATCTCATCACATTGAGATTTGGGGCCAACCCTTCGGCGCCATACTGCGCGGTCGTCAGGGCGAGTCTCGCAACGCGCCCATTTAGCGACGTGACAATGGCGAGCAGAGCCCCTCCGACATACCAAACGCCACCTTGGTACCTTCTCTCCTCCAAGAGCCGTTTGGCAGAAGAACGTTTGCGGTGAAACAGCTGCACCATTTCTATATGTATATATATATATATATAAGCAAACATTAATAGGACTACAGTTCCATCTCATGAAGGGAGAACTTTTTCTCCGGGAATTATTATTCTCAAGTCAATCTTGAAATTTAACCCTCGCATCATTATTATTATTATTACTCTGGATATTTAGATGACGATCAGTTTCTTTATTTCTTACAACTTTTATTAATTTACATATCATGCCTGAACCTCAGGGGACTCAAAGATGTGGAAACACTGTTTGCCGAGTTGAGAACCCGGTTGCCGTGGCGACGTGAGGTCCTGGAACCAGGAGGTCGGCGGGCGATCGGGGATGGTGAGGCAGATGACATTCAGCTTTGTGCAGAGAAAACTCAGTTGGTCAATTGGACAAAGGCTAACAGACGCTAATGTGCTAACAAATATTAATGCTGAATGTTGTACTTTGCTCCTCTAAAGAACACATAATGATCTGGGGACAAACATTAAGACCTGGACCCCGAACTCCATTTTCAACGTTGGTGCGCAGACCGGAGACCATATTCCACCATGTTGCTCTTTGGTCTATTTCAAATGAACAACAGCCTTCAGGTTGAAAACTGCACTAAACACAGACCATCCCATGATAACAACCAGGAACTAGTTTTGTTGACACAAAACAAGTAGCGTGTTACATCACATCACATTACATCACATCACATCACATTACATCACATTACATTACAGCACATTACATTACATTACATTACATCACATCACATCACATCACATTACATCACATCACATCACATTACATCACATCCCATCACATTACATTACATTACATTACATTACATTACATTACATTACATCACATTACATTACATCACATCACATCACATCACATCACATTACATTACATTACATCACATTACATCACATCACATCACATTACATTACATTACATCACATCCCATCACATCACATTACATCACATTACATTACATCACATCACATTACATCACATTACATTTCATCACATTACATCACATTACATTACATCACATTACATCACATTACATCACATCACATTACATTGAGCTTGAACACAAGATATTAGAAATAAGTGATAAAACCACGAATGCATTCAATGATTGAGGAAGATAAAGGTGGAAATGGCTCATTTCGGCCCGTCGTGTTCGCTCAGCTGTCCGGTGGGTTTTCTTTCTCTTTCTCATGCAAATGTCTCCTCATTGAGCTGCAGCTGCTTCATCACTGCTCCTCACGGAACCACCTCTTCTGTTTGTCAGCAGCCCGCCGGCCCCTGTAATCGGGTTAAAGGACCCAGGACCTCTGTGCCGCCCCCCATCCGGTTGATATCTGCCTGCTCTCTTTTGTTTTTACCTGGTTTTAGTTTTCCCCTTTCTGCGATTGATGAAAAACGTTTGGGTTAAAACAACCACTGAACTAATGACACAGCAGGAGGAAACATCTCTGTTAGTTGAACATTTTGTAATTTGTATTTCTTCATTCCTTGAAATATTTTCAATGTATAGAAACATATTCCTATTAATTCAGATGATTTAACTGGTTTGGAGACTAATGGTTTGGAGACAAGTTGTGCCTTTGAAAACACAAGATGAATAAAGAGTTCTAACTATTCTCTTTGACAAACTGCGTGAAATGCTATTGTGGTGAATTAGCATATCAACAGAAATATACAGAGCCTTGCAAAAGTATTGACCCCCCTTGGCGTTTTTCCTATTTTGTTGCCTTACAACGCTGAATTAAAATTTTGATTTGGATTTCATGTAACGGACATGAAAAAAATAACTTGTTTAAAAAATAAATAACGGAAAAGTGGTGCGTGCATATGTATTCACCCCCTTTCCTATTAAGCCTCTAAATAAGATCTGGTGCAACCAATTACCAATATATATATATATATATATATATATATATATATATATATATATATATATATATATACACATACATATATGAGACCAAAGGTGACCCTGAAGGAGCTGCAAAGCTCCAGCGGAGATTGGAGTTCCTGTCCGTAGGACGACCTTAAGCCGAACGCTCCACAGATCTGGGCTTTACGGAAGAGTCTCCAGAAAAGGCCGTTGCTTAAAGAAGAAAATCAACAAACCTTTGGTGATACCAAAAGGCATGTGGGAGACTCCCCAGACGCATGGAAGAAGGTTCTCTGGTCAGATGAGACTGAAGTCGAGCTTTTTGGCCATCAAGGAAAACACCCTTTCTGGCACAAAGCATCCAACTTGAAGGAGCTGGAGCAGTTTTGCCTTGAAGAACGACTAAATGTGTGAAGCTCATAGATACGTAAGAGAAAGGAGACTTTGGGGGGGGGAATAGTTATGCACGCTCAAGTATTGGGTTTGTTTCACAATAAAACATATTCATGCATCTTCAAAGTGGTGGGCATGTTGTGTAAATCAAATGATACAAACCCACAAAAAATCCATTTTAGTTCCAGGTTGTAAGGCAACAGAAAGACGCCATTGGGGGGTCAAAGGCTCTGTAAACCCCACACAGGGGGGCGGCATTTCTTCAAAACCAGCTGACTGATAGCTAGCTAGCATTAGCTGACTAGCTTTAGCATGTCAACTACAGCGTTCTACCAGCTAGAAGTCCCTCCAAAGACATCACTGCAACGCAATGGATACTTATAACAGTTATTTAAACCTTCATCTACAGACTCACATCTATTAAACGTCACTTTTTGTTCCTTGTTTTTATTGAACAGCCACACAAAGCCCCCCTCCGTTATAAATTATAATATCACATTGACCTTTGACTCCGAGCAGTATGGAACCCAACACACAAACACACAATCACACACACGCACACTCAGAGTTGTGTTTCTCTTTAGGGAATATCAAATTAAATTCACTCACAATCCTTTCACAAGGACTTATTACAACCTAAAATGACGTTGTGGGGACCTTGAGTGAAGACGGTCCCCACAGCGTCACCGTTCAAACACACTCCCAGTTGAGTGTTTTAAACGATTCAGTCTGAAGAAAAAATAAGAAACTTCATGAAGTTGTGTGGAAAGCATTTCAACAGTAAATTAAATTATGCCAAAGAATAAAATGAATGCACCTTATTTAAATATTTGTGCAGTATATTTATGTATAATTTCCCTTGTATGGTTAATATTCTATTCAATATTTGAATTATTGGAATCCTCAACAAGAATAAACAGAAGAAAGAAGGAAATTCTGTAATTCTGATTCTAAAATTAAAAATAAAGATTCAATTTCTACTTTTGTACTTGGTTTATTCTGAAGATGAGAAGGATGAGGAGGACGAGGAAGTTTCGTAGCACAATAGACTCACACACATGCAGTGTGTTAGTGTTACATATCCTCACTGGACTCACCTCTGGTGGGGGCTCGTCCGCCTACAGGTGGAAGACGGACCACCTGGTGACCCGGGGAACAACTTACATCACACAGCACAGGAAGGGCTCCACAGTCCTTCCTGGCCTCCACCATCACCCAGGACCTCAAGTGGGAGCTCCACGTCAGCTCCATCACCAAGAAGGCTCAGCAGAGGATGTTCTTCCTGAGGCACACAAAGAGAATGATGGTGCACTTTTACAGGGCCACATCCTCTGCTCCTCCATCTTTAGCTTCTCCATCCTCTGCTCCTCCATCTTAGCTTCTCCATCCTCTGCTCCTCCATCCTCCATCTTTAGCTTCTCCATCCTCTGCTCCTCCATCTTTAGCTTCTCTATCCTCTGCTCCTCCATCTTTAGCTTCTGCATCCTCTGCTCCTCCATCCTCCATCTTTAGCTTCTCTATCCTCTGCTCCTCCATCTTTAGCTTCTCTATCCTCTGCTCCTCCATCCTCCATCTTTAGCTTCTCCATCCTCTGCTCCTCCATCCTCCATCTTTAGCTTCTCCATCCTCTGCTCCTCCATCCTCCATCTTTAGCTTCTCTATCCTCTGCTCCTCCATCCTCCATCTTTAGCTTCTCTATCCTCTGCTCCTCCATCTTTAGCTTCTCTATCCTCTGCTCCTCCAACCTTAGCTTCTCCATCCTCCATCCTTATCTTCTCCATCCTCCATCCTTATCTTCTCCATCCTCCATCCTTATCTTCTCCATCCACTGCTCCTCCATCTTTATCTTCTCCATCCTCTGCTCCTCCAACCTTAGCTTCTCCATCCTCCATCCTTATCTTCTCCATCCTCTGCTCCTCCATCCTTACACATTATTTTTGAACATTACATGTTTGTCTATTTGCAATAGAAGGTTCTGATTCTGATGAACAACAACATTGTCAACAATCTTCTTATGGATGTTTTTTTTCATATTTACTCATGAAACCGTTTCTATAACGTTTGTATTCCTAAAGTTTATCGGCCTTTGTTCAGTCAGTGAATCATGTATTTCCAAAGAGGGAAAATCTTAAAAACTCCCACTAATAAAGAGGAAACCATAGGGACCCTCCCCCCCCCCCTCTCTCTCTCAGGGCGCTCGCCATCTGCCACAGCTGTCGCTCGACCCAACCGCCACTCTAATGACAATGAACCCGAAGGCGTGGCGATAATTACAGGCGGCCGCTTGGCAACTTCCCGGGTCCCATTCCTCCTTTTCAGGATTCATCAGACCCATCTGCCGAGTCTGGCATCTGCCCCCCCCCCCTCCCTCCCTCCCGCCCCCCCCCCCCTCGGCCTGCTGGGGTTTTGTGTTGCTGCCTATTAGCGAGTCGGCCTGTAACCCTCAGAGGTGAAGACGCCTCGAGCAGAAAGACTCACACTGTTTGTTCCAAGATGAAGAAAAGACTCCTCCTCTTCCTCTTGCTCCTCTTCCTCCTGCTCCTCATCAAATGTGAATACAACTTTGGAATTATTAATAATAACGTTTGTGTTATGATGATACTTATGGTTTTTATTATGATTGTTGATGTTGTTATTATTGTTTAGGGTTTTTGTTTGTCGTCTCATTTAACACGTTGATGAACATACAAACACTGATGATCCATTAATAAACAACCATTCACAGTCACCATCAACCTGATCCCAGAGCAGGTCT